>NW_006921443.1:469761-538067 GCF_000392275.1 Phaeoacremonium minimum UCRPA7 | reverse complement strand
GCAGGGCCAAGAGGATGCAGGGATCAAGCGACGTGGGCCACTCTGTAAGATGAGAGAACCAGAGGGAGGGGAAAACCTTTCGGGGGATTTGTATCGCAGAAGTGCCTGTCGATTGTCAGAAAGAGCTGCGGTTACATCGTGGGATGTAGCTGCATCGCTATCTCTCATCCTCAACAAGAATGACCTTCAAACCCCGCGGCCGCTCTCTGGGGCAAGTCGATTGGCGATTGATGCAAGGAACAGAGCAAAGGGCGAGCAGGTGTAGCAGATAGTCAGGAACCAGCGCGAGTGTCTAATTCAAGAGGTGTCTAGACGCACTTACACCTCGTGGGCGAGGCAAGGCACCGTTTGGTGTCGTCATGTGTCTCCTGGTAACCCCCCTCCTCCAGATTATGCGTCGTTGCTTTTGATGCAAGTGGCAGACTGACCTGACTGACTAGTTGACTGACTTGGTGGTGGTGCATCGTGCGTAGGTATCGTCTGCCCCTCAATACAGTAGCCATCTACTTACCTTACCTTAGGCTTGCATGAGAGAGACACATCAAGGGGGTGCTTGATATTGCGACTCTGTGGACTCTGTGGAGAGCAGTGTTATAGTACTTGCATCCCGAGGTCAAGCTAAAGAGGACAGACCGCGTGTGATAGGTTCGTCGCAAGGCAACGCCCCGGGCACGTCCCCATCTTGCATCTCCACTGGGCTTTTCCTTAGCGTCTTGTAACGGGCGAGCTCACCAGGTACACCCACGGATCCAAGCCCAGGAGCCCAGTCACTCCCGCCTGTCTACTTGACAGCACCCTTATTAGGCGTTCTATTCCTCTTCCCTCCCCCCCAACTCTTTCTCACCGTCCATTCACCACTCAACACCATCAACTTGCGATCACGACCTCTTCCCGTTGTTGCTGCGCCAGACATTGCTGAGCACCCGTGCGCCAGCGACCAATCCGGCACACTGTCAAACTGGCGCATTCTGGGAACGCCGTTTTCGGGGTTCTCCAACTGTCTCGCATTCCAGTCTCAAGCGCATTGCAAGACAACCCGTCTCGAGACGTGTCGCAACCCGTCGCAACTTTTACTTATTCAGCTCGTCGACCCCAAACACAACAGCGAACATTCTCTTCTTTACGAATACTTGAGAGCAGCTCTTCCAGACGACGTTGAACCTCAACACCCACAATCATGTTAATGCCATCCGCCTTCTCTTGCGACTCGTCGCAACCACCTCTGACCCGACTGCAATCGGCGCTCTTCGCTTCTCCTCCAGCGAGCCCTCCCCAGCTCTCTACCCAGAATGCAATTGGCAACATCTTCACTACATGCCGAAATCTTCAGTCGCTTCTGGCGGCGCCAATGCCAATTCAGCCAACGGCGCCTATCACACCGCCGACAACGTCACACGCCCAGCTACCTACACCACCTATGGCCCATGCACCTTCGCCTATGAAGCTTCGCCTGCGATCTCGCAAGAGCGATGCCAATATCTCCAGCGAAAATTCCATCATTCAGCGCAAGCGCATTGTGAAGCGCGCGCCGCCTCGAGGGCTCAACAAGAGGCGTCGGGCCCTTGATGACGACATAGGCCGGGATGACGATGACTGCAACAGCGACCTGGAGTTCAACGTGGAAGACGAGAGGGATGTGCACGCTATCGATGATGTTGAGGAGCTACCTCAACGACCGCAAACACCGAAGCGAGCGCGCATCGCGCCTGAAGCCATACCTCTTGGGCTTGAGCGCTCCGACTTCCATACGCTACACGCGGACGGCATTCCAGACGACAGCAAGGCAGAGGGCACAGATGTCCAAGCTGAGGCCGATGGCGAGCTCTGGAGCACCGAGGAGGACCGGATGCTTGTAGAGCTTGTGCTTGAGAAGCTGAAGCTGTCAAAGTCCGAATGGCAAGACTGTGCGCGAAGTCTAGGCAAGGACCGCAATAGTCTCAGCCGACGTTGGAAGAGTCTTGTGCTTCAAGGCGACGTGGGACTCAAGAGGAGTAGTCGGCGAGGCAAGATCCATTCTACTTGGAGGTGATCGCTATATGCGCGAGTCGCTTTTCTCTTCTTGCAGGAGCCAATTGGCTCCAAATTACCACTGTATTCATACACTTTCTAATGTATACTAATTATCATATGGGGGACTGGGATCAGGCGTTCGTATATGAACCTCAAGAGGATCACGGAACTGGAACATTTGCATTTTTCTGGATTTGAACGATATCCTTATAGCTTCAGTGCTGACTACGCTCGATCTCTTGTCAGTTTGCGACTCATAGTCCTATACGTGGCGGTTGTTCTACCGCGAGATCAAAAAATATTATCTCTTCATCAATCTTGACTTTCAAGACGCTCAAAGTGACAAGCGCCGCTTCATCGGCAATCAATTTCAGGGTCCTGAACTAGAGCAGATTATCTCCTGATGTGGATGGCTTAGGCAAGGAAACCCCATTTACAAATTCTCCTTGCCTGATCTCCGAGACCCGAGTCTAGTGTTAATTTCCTGAACCCCGATTTTCTGCTCCTCGAGCTCTACAAAGTTACTATGACAGACAATAGAGCCATGATTACCGTATGATGAGATGAATCGCGTCCTATGTCTTAGTGGAGCTAGGGATGAAGAAAGCCCTCGGCTTCTGGTACCCCTTACCCTCTCCCGTCTACTGACCTTGAGGCGACCTTTGTCTGAGCGTCTCTCGAACCAAATCGGTGTCCACAACACATGTCCGACGAAGGGAGCTCGGGCTCAGCTCGCTGTTCTGCAATTCCATTTCAGAAACACGCACAGCTGCCATATGATTGATCACAGGCCGCATTGGACTTACACCGTGAAGATCCATGGGAGCTTTGACCTTATTCAAGCTGCAGAGCACAGATCGCTCCCGCTTGCTTGCCTATATCAATCTGCACGAAATTATACAGGCCGCCGCCCACGAAGCGAAGCCCGCCCAGGGTCGAGAATAGAAGCACGGGCTCGTGCGCTGTCCCCGGCTATGGGCCAGTCACGGCGTCGCGATGTGATCTGTGTTTCAAGTTCCCATCTGACCGCTTCTCCCCGATAACGGGAAAGATGGTTCCCCCACTTGCGTTTCAAACCCCGTCGTCTTCTCACAAACACCCCCTGACTTCCCGTGACAGGCTCAGAGATGTTTCCGGCAGGGCATCTTTTGATTAACAGACCATGGTGATGTGCTATATTCGTCTATGGACTATACATCCCTTTGCAGCCGCGTGGTCGACTCGACTTGACACTCGACCCGCCTGTGCAGCACAGGAGAGGAGAAGTCGCTTCTAATCTCGGTTTGAGCCGCCCGAACCTGCAAGGCATATAGGACGTCTTGCTTGTGCGCTCAATTGATAGCAGCCGTGTGTTAATGTCGCTTCCTCCCGCCTCAGAAATGGTGCTGGGCCAGAGGCGAGCAGTGGTTGACATCGCAGTTGAAGGACTGCGCCTGGCTCAGTTAACTGGCAGCGCGGAGATGGTGTCTAAGCGCAAGGACTGATTGAAAGACAGACCCAAAAGTGCCTACAACCCGTCGAACATTGAGATGAAAGCGAGGGCATGACACCACACAAATTCAAATCACCTTTGAGAAAGAGAGAGTAGTGCGGTATATTTTTAATTCATTCAACACATCAATGGTATCCTCCGGTTTTGCTAGATCACACGAAGTAACCATGAGCCCCTATCGCAAATTGAACCTAGTCATCCTTGGAACCCCCTAACCCTAACGCCGTCCATACCCATATTCATTTGGCCGTCAAGGATCACCAGCCATCTAGGACTTTGGCATAAACATACAGTCCCTTGGCTGGCCGTGATGTGATACCACCTTTGATGGCAATCTTCGTCTCGTCCATTTCCTCCTTGTTCTTCAAACTGAACTCGAAACGTCCTACCCAAGCTGCCAGGAGACAAGCAAATTCGGCTCTGGCGAATGACATGCCTATGCAACTCCTAGGGCCATGCAGGAAAGTCAGGAATGCGTAATTCGAGCTCGCTCCGCCGCTCGCGGCCTGCTTGTCTCCCTCGAACTTGGGGATCCAACGATCGGGGTTGAAAGTCAGGGCGTCCGGGCCCCAGAGATGCACGTCCTTGTTCGTGGCGGCCGGGGAGAGGATGATTCTCGTGCCCTTGGGGATCTTCTGGCCTTCAATGGTTGTTTCGACAGCAGTCTCGCGCATAGTCATGGGTACAGGACTCCAGTAACGCAGCACTTCCGAGCATACGGCATTCAGGTACGGCAGGTGGTCAATGTCGAGGCTGGAAATGCTTGCGGCATCATTCAGCGAAGGCAGATTCGATCTGACTTCCTCGCGCAGACGGGTCTGTATCTCGGGGTATCTAGACAATAAATAGGTGGCCCATGTCATCGAAGAGGCCGTTGTCTCGTGTCCAGCAGCCAGAAAAGTCATGAGCTGGTCAACAAGGTTGTCCTCGGTGAAGCCGCCACTTTCGAGGGCTACCGACAGAATGTCGACATCTGTCAGCTCTTTGCGCTCGAGCTTGTGCTTCTTCTCGCGGATGAGGTCGCGGCATGTAGAGCGGATGACCTTTGCTGCCGCAGCAATGTCTTCATTTCGCTTGACTGGAATAGCACTAATCAGCCAGCCCGGGAAGACAAGCCCCATCAGCGTGAGTATTTGCGCCTGCCGAGAGGGTTTGAAGAGGTGATTGTACGTCTTGAACAGAGGATTCTGCGTGTCGCGAATAGCACCGAAGTCCCGACCTAGCCCAGCGACGCCGATGATGTCGAGCGTCATCCGCGAAGCCCAACTTCCCACCTCGACCACCGCGGTGGTCTTTCCGTCCAGTTCACTGCCCTTCTCTAGGTCTTGCGGAGCAGGGGTCTTTGCCGCCTCTGAAAGAACATATTCTGTCAGCGCCTGGACGCCTTCTCTGCCCTTATCCCAAAAGACAGGATAGAGATCCTTGATGTGCCTGAACGCGAAGGCGGGCATAAGATTCCGCCTCTGCAGCTTATGTTCGTCGCCTTCTGCCAGTAAAATGCCAACCCCTAGAATCCGACCTAGCGTGAATCTGATCTGACCAGGTTTCTTAAAGTCGTAGCTCTTCGTGACTAGAACCTCAGATATTGCTTTCGCAGACGTGACGAGTACACGCTCCTGGTTTAGCAGACCTTTATATCTGATAAGGCCGTTGTTGGGAATACTGGACACCCTACTGATGTGTCAATATTCTGTCTTCAAAAGTTGTCGGAACCAGCCTACCATTTCAGCTGCGGCACACCCGTAGGAGTTCCTGCTATCATCGCATATTGACCATTCCACCAAGAATTGCCACCTGGCTCTGGTAAGGAGCGGAGGCTTGAAAAGACATTGGGGTAGAGGATGACTTTCCACAGAACCCAACCGAGGAAATGGAGTAGCCAGATTTCAATGAAGGCTCCCAGGAAGGAGAGTACGCCAGCTCCTTCTCCTCGAATGGTCGTGTAATACGCTATAATGGCGGAGTTCACGGTCATCAACCGCCAAGGTATAGCCATGCTGCACGGGTTTCGAGTGTCGAACTTGATGCTAATATTCGAGTCACAAATAAGGCGACTCTTCACCTTGCGGAAGACCGACAGGTATTATTAAAGGCCAGCGAACAAGCTGTGCCCTCCTCCAGGCAAAAGCACGGTGGCGTTCAGTGTCAAGCACGCCACGTGCAAATTAGCATGAGGCTGGATAGCTCTTGGGGCCGAGGCAAACTAAATGGAAGAGAAAACGGCCATCTTTCGAGATGGAAGGAGGATAGAAAAAGGGAAATCCAATTCTGAAGAACGACTAATCACATTAAAGCCATTTCAAAAGGAAAAGAAATGCCGATAAGGTCACCAATAGTCGTTGATCCACCAGCCACGATGCGACCGGTTTCAGAGAGCTTGTGAGCTGGGGGATGGGCGTTCCCGCGAAGCGATTCCCCGAAACAGCCCCTGGATGCGAGGTTTTTAGTGGGCTGGTAGGTGCGCCGCGGCGGCATGACCGAAGGCGATAGGTCCGTCCAGGAGGCAAGCGGCCGAAATGGTTGCAGGGCGGCCGTCGCACTATGCTGCTTCAAGCTCCGGCGGAGTGGAAACACTTCCGTTCAGCTTGTCGAAAAGCACAATCCATGGATGGCAGATTCCCACCACCCCAGTCTCTGCTTCAGGTAAGATCCGGGGAAGCTCTCCACATGTCTGGCGGCTCTGCCGTGATTCTCGGTCCCCCTTTGCCTCTCCCTGATGCTTTGCATGCAGGCAGGAGGGTCTCGGGGTCTCGGATAGCCACATGATCACACTGTTGATCTAAGTAGAGCAACACATCTCGCCGCACGGGAACGGAGCCCCGGGGGGTTCAACTCTCTCGTTGCCGCGCTTCGGGTAATATTCCCCAGCGGAGGTGGTGATACCCCGTATTACCCGTGGTGGAGGAGAATAGCAAATCAGGGAAACATTCGCAAGGTTGAGCTGAACTCCAAGATGAAGCTCTCTTCCTACCCATCCCCAAGCTGCCCAGAACATCCATCGACAGGGGCTGGATCTTGCGGAAACGCTTGTTAGGCGAAAAGCTTGGCGATCATAGACACTTCATCCTACCATTCTTGCATGGTTGTGGGATCCAGAGGTATGGTTTGAGTTCTTACGCAGCTCTCTAATGTGTATTCAGGCCTTGAAAGGTGGTATTATGCGCTGCGCCGCTGACTGGGCTTTCATCCTCCGGGTAGGGCGAAGCAGACTCTTCGGCGACACATACATTCCCCGCAGATAGACTTAGACACGATTGGACGAATATTGACCGACATCGCTTGATATACGCCCTACAAGTGACTCAACCGATGTCAAACATGGAGTGGACAAGCAGACTTCTACGGCAATTCCAAATCAAATGAATTTGTGCTGTGGGTCATTGGCAATCACGAGGTGACACTATATTTGAATATTCAAAACATCTTCATAATGCCAGCTATAACTACAGACACAACCACTTATATCCCACCCATCCGCCATGCCTCTAGACAATTGGTCCGCGAATGGGGCTTCCTCAGACCAACACTGGCTGGCACGACCCTTTCACCGTCAGCGGTCCACTGCCTGCTTGAGATTGGAGACCACAACATCAATACGATCCCTGATTTGTGTCATGTTCTCGCGATCGAGAAGGCCGAACTAAAACGAACTCTGTATGAACTAGTCTCTACCGAGAATGTACAATCCGAGTGGACTGGCCAGGAGCAGATTCTATCGATTACGGCAAAGGGTAGGGAGACCTTGACCGCCGTCAATCAACTCGCAGTCGACCAAATCCAGAAAGCCTTAGCTGTATCGCCTCCTGCCACTGCAGATCGCATTCTCGATGGCCTAAAGTTGTATGCCGAGGCATTGCAGGCCGAGAGGCTACGGTCCGTAGCCTCGGGCCTTACTAAGCCAGCCTATGTGCCCGAGATCAAGATCGTAGCAGGGTACACCCCCGGAGTCCTGGGAAGGACTCTGGATATGCATTTGAATTATTATTGGAAAACCTGCCAATGGGGTCACAGCTTCGAGGTCGAGTTGTCAAAGAGCTTGACACGACTGCTAGGCGAGTTAAGTCAACCCCAGAACCAGGTCTGGGCTGCAATCGAAAGCTCTCCATATACCGGCGGTGTTGAGCGTATTGTCGGGGTGATTTGGCTCGAGGGCTCATCGTACGGACCAAAACACGGGCAACTGCGAGCGTTCATCGTTGAGGATCATCTGAGAGGCTTGGGAGTCGGTCGACGACTGTTTGAACAGCTCATGGATTCTGTCCATCAGCTAGGCCTAGAGAAGATGACCTTGTTCACGCGCAGAGACTTGGTCTCTGCAAGGAAGCTTTACGAGGAAGCCGGCTTTTTCTTGATCAGGGAGGAAGACGAGATCAAATGGGGCCAGCCGAACCGGACAATGGAGTATCTTTGGGCAAGTGAGAACCACGTGAAGGCGGAAGGAGAGAGGTCGAGAGTAGTTTCATGATTGCAAAAGCAAAAACATAAACTCCAGCCCGTCATTTCTCTAGTCGGCATAGAAGAATCCCAGTGCCCATAGCCCTGCCCTCCAGGTGGCCCAAGACGACGCAGCTGCTAGTAGGCCAAGAACCACCAGAACGGTAGTTCTGACTTCGAAGGCATCAGTGACCTCCATCTTCATCAGCTTTCGCTGCTTGCTGTGGTAATACCACTCTCCGCCATCGTCGTCCGCTGAGTTTCGCGTGCGGTCCATTCGAGCGCCCCGGTCTTTCTGTCGTCTGTAGACAATGTGATGAAGCCACTCCGGCAATCGTCCTGGCCGTTGAGAATGATAATGTGACCTCCTCACTGTATTCCGGAAATCCACCCAGGCAAGCGACACTAGAAATGAAACAAATATGATCGGCGTCATGACCAGCTAGACGGTTTGAATAAACACTCTCATATGTCATGTTAAGTAGGTGATAAGCTTACATTGTATATTGTTGACTGTTTCAAGGGAGCTTCCCCTCTGTTAGGAGCTACAGGGTTTGGCGGCGTCATAGCTCTGTTAGTCACTAATACGAGTTGTGATACTTGCAAAGAGTACAGAAGAGGAGTCAACGCAGTGTTGAGCGAGCAAGAGGCTTCATAAGTCGTCTAAATATCAAGAAAATATGCAGGCACTCGCGTTCTTCACACGTATGTGTTGGGCTCAGCCACGTTTTTGACAAGTTGTGCGAGATGTCTCTGATCGGCATTCAATTCTCATTGGAATTCCGGGGCATCCGCCCGCGCAGCCACGAAACGAACGTCACCAAAGAAGCAATACGCGTGTTAGGTCAGGCTGTGGAGCTAAGGCAACACACCCACCATTCTAGAACAACAGACATCTCTCTTCACATGCATCTCTGATTCATAATTTGGGTGCATTTGGTCTGAGAATACCAGAGTTGGCCATAGCCATTGTCGTGTCAAAGTTAGTCAATTGGCTACATGATTGATTGTAGTGCATTTCTTTGGTCCTGGTTAACCATGTGCTAAATTTGACAGCTTTAGGCGTCTCACAGACTGAGAATCGCTTCGCTTATGGGAGAGCGATGCACTCAATCTCGACATCCACGCCCTTGGGCAGCTGCTTTACAGCAACGCAGCTTCTGGCAGGCTTATGGGTGAACCACTTGGCATACTCCTCGTTCATAGACTATGAAAACGTGTAATGTTAGCAGGAACGGGACACGCCACAGCATGGAGAGAGGGGACTAACGGCAAAGTTGGCCATGTCCGTCAGGAAGATGTTGACCTTGACAACCTTGGCAATGCTTGAGCCGGCCTCGGTGAGGACAGCCTTCAGGTTGGCAATCGAGGCCGCAGTCTTCTCCTGAATGGTTCCCTCAACCAGCTGGCCATCGGCAGTGCATGGGATCTGGCCTGAGCAGTAGATGGCATTGGGGGTCTTGATGGCTTGGGACTAGACGGATACGATTAGACAACGAACAAGCCATGACCGACATCCCGAGGGATCATACATAAGGCCCTTGAACTATTCAAGGAGTCAGCAATGTTCAATTGGTAGATTCAAGAGGTCGGCATATGCATTGTACGTACCAGGAGCCGCCTCCTTGGTGTAGACGATTGAAGCCTCGCTAGACATGTTGCGTGCGAATGTGGATGGCGGGGTAAGGCGTGATGGTCGGTGCAGCGGTCTAGTGAGAGGCAGACGGAGAAGGGCTGGAGCAGTCCGCGTAATTGAGGTCATTAAGTACAATCACAAGGGCTTGAAGCTTTGGGATTCGTGGACGAGGACTAACGAGAAAGAATTTCAATCGGCGTGAGCACGTCACGGTTTGGTGCCTCCGTACTTCGGACGGCACTCCGCACTAAATACCTATGCTGCTACAACGGAAGCTCAAAAAATACTGAGCTATAGGCCTGCCCGCCCCCCACGGCGGAAGCTCCTGGGGCGCCCAGCAGAGCAGACTAAGCAGCGCCATATACAGCGACAAAATCTCATATGATGAACAATACAGAGTATTAGATGATGCGTAGTCTAGTTCATGGTCTTGCTCTTTTATCAACGGGATGTTCTCAATTAAGCAACCTCTTCTGGCGAATGCAGCAAGGTGGTTAGGAACACTAGGAGCTTGGGTTTGCTTATCGTTATCGGGGGAGAGGGAGCTTTGACCACCTGCACCTAGGTGCACCTTCCCAGGTCCAGCCCGTCATTTGTGGAGTCCTTTTTTTGCGGCTGGAGGGCCAAGTGTCCATTCCCCAAAGTCAGTCTCCCTGCCACATTAAGTTATAGTGAAGTGCGTAACAAGACTCGTCAAGAGGTCAGGGGTTAATCTATAACTTTTGCCCTTTCGATATTTTCTTTCCTACATCGTGTCAAGCTTCTATTTTTCGAGCATTTGTCTCGCATTTCTTCATACTTTCCTTCACATTCATCTTCTTTTATTCACAGACACGGCTTGGTTGAGTCCAGCGCCCTTTCCTGTCTGTCCTCTCCGTAAGTACAATTCCCGTGGAATCTGGGTCTTGAGAGCTGTCAGCTCCTTCGTCAGCCCAACACTGCTTGTGCATCAATCATTCTGACATCTCAATTACACAGTTCCGTATTGAATCGCCCACCATGGCGGCAACTCCAACTCCTCAGGGGTCTCTTCGCCAGAGAAATGTTGGCGGCAAGAAGAAGGATCCCGCTGTGGCAACAGGATCCGATGCCGACTTCGACAGCATCGTCAAAGCGAACACTCCTCCTTCTACTGCCGGTTCCGAGCGAGACTACAAACTCGTGCTTGTTGTCATCACCGCATTGGCCTTTTTGACAAGATTCTGGGGTATTAGCCACCCTAACGAAGTCGTCTTTGACGAGGTCCATTTTGGCAAGGTACGTCTTCCCCTGCTGCCATACAACCTTGATCCTTGAACAGGTGAACTGAACGGTATCCGTATTTTAGTTTGCCTCCTACTACCTCGAGCGAACATACTTCTTCGATGTTCATCCGCCTTTCGGCAAGCTCCTTTTCGCCTTCATTGGCTGGGCAGTCGGATATGATGGTCACTTTCACTTCGAGAATATCGGTGATTCGTACATTGCCAACAAGGTTCCATACGTTGCGTTCCGATCTGTGCCGGCCCTGTTGGGTGCCCTGACCGTTTCTGTCGTCTATATGATCATGTGGGAGTCTGGTTACAGCCTGCCTGCCTGCATTGTTGCAGCTGGCCTTGTGCTACTCGACAACGCCCACATCGGACAGACCAGATTGATCCTCCTGGATGCAACGCTCGTTTTCGCAATGGCGTGCAGCTTGCTCTTCTACATCAAGTTTTATAAGCTCCGACATGAGCCTTTCTCGCGAAAGTGGTGGAAGTGGCTTATTTTGACTGGATTCGCGTTGTCTTGCGACATTTCCACCAAGTACGTTGGTACCTTCGCCTTCGTTGCCATCGGCTCGGCCGTTGTGATCGATCTATGGGACCTTCTCGATATCAAGAGACCTGGCGGAGCCTTAAGCTTGCCCGACTTTGGGAAGCACTTCGCCGCAAGAGCCTTCGGATTGATAGTGATGCCTTTCATCTTCTACCTCTTCTGGTTCCAGGTCCACTTCTCAATCTTGACCCGATCTGGCCCTGGCGATGACTTCATGACTCCCGAGTTTCAGGAGACACTCAGCGACAACGTTATGTTGGCGAATGCTGTTACTATTGACTACTACGACACAATCACCCTAAGACACAAGGAGACCAAGACTTATCTTCACAGTCACGAGGATCGTTACCCTCTGAGATACGATGATGGCCGTGTTTCCAGCCAGGGCCAGCAAGTTACGGGATATCCTTACAATGACACCAACAACTACTGGCAAGTTATTCCTGTCGAAGACGACCATAAGATGGGCCGCCATGTCAAGAATCACGACCTGGTCAGACTGCGACACATTGTCACGGATACTATGCTCCTGTCGCACGATGTTGCGTCACCTTACTATCCGACCAACCAGGAATTTACCACGGTGTCCATGGCTGACGCGTATGGTGACCGTCTTCAGGATACCCTCTTCGAAATTCGTATCGAGAACGGTAAACAGGGACAAGAGTTCAAGAGCATTTCGGGCCATTTCAAATTGATTCACAATCCCAGCAAAGTTGCTATGTGGACCCACACCACGCCGCTCCCAGAATGGGGACATAAGCAACAGGAGATTAACGGAAACAAACAACTTGCCGCGAGCTCCAATGTCTGGTTCATTGAGGATATCCCCTCTCTACCAGCAGATCACAAGAGACGTGAGAAGCCAGAGCGCAAGGTCAAGACTCTGCCATTCTTGAGGAAGTGGTTCGAGCTTCAACGCTCCATGTTCTGGCACAACAATCAGTTGACCAGCAGCCACCCGTATGCCTCACTGCCATACCAGTGGCCATTCCTGCTCCGAGGTGTGAGCTTCTGGACTCAGAACGATACTCGCCAGCAAATCTATTTCCTAGGAAACCCTGTTGGCTGGTGGATTGCCAGCAGCTTGCTCGCGGTCTATGCTGGCATTATCGCTGCTGATCAGTTCTCTCTCCGCCGCGGAATGGACGCGTTGGATCACAGTAAGTATCACAATAGCCACTCATTTACGAAACCCGGCTGATGTCAACTAGGAACGCGTTCGCGTCTGTACAACTCTACAGGATTCTTCTTCCTGGCATGGGCGACCCATTATTTCCCTTTCTACGTCATGGGCCGTCAGCTGTTCTTGCATCACTATCTTCCAGCACATTTAGCTTCTACGCTTGTAACCGGTGCACTTGTAGAATTTGTTTTCAACGCTGAGCCAGTGGAGAATGAGATTACATATCAGGCAGTGAAGGCCGGCAAGAAGCCAGCGCCAGGTCCTAAGAAACACATCACTGCGCGCGAGCGATTTGCCGGCCAGAGCATGACAGGGGCTTGGATCGCCTGTCTGGTAATCCTCGCGCTCGCCTTCGCCGGTTGGTACTTCTTCTTGCCATTGACCTACGGTTACCCTGGCCTGTCTGTCGAGGAGGTGCTGAGGAGGAAGTGGCTCGGCTACGATCTGCACTTCGCGAAATAAGCGTGCTGCCAACTTCGAGCAGCAGAAAGATGTGTAACATCATGACCTGGATCATGTTAGAATGGGGACGGAAGTGTAAGATCTGCGGGGCGGCGTCGGGGACCAGTGGGTGAGAGACCGCAAAGGGAAAATGAGATGGGTATATCACATATTTCCCTACATGGACATAAAAAGCTACTTGGCGTTTCCTTATCGCATTTTGGGGGATCTCTGTGCATCAATAAACACCAGATTTCTTGCAGCTCTTACATTGTGATGATGATATTATTTGCTGTGTTCCTAGAGAACACTGACCGCCGCTGCAATGATAAGAGAATATATAGGGAATGGCCACGACCGTAACATACAAAGAAAGTAGACCAAGGCGTTATCCTTCAATGCAACTCATTTATCCACCAACTTTAGTAGAGATGATCTTAGACCTCTCAAATGTATAGTTGCCCTGCTCGACCGAAAGATGATCTCTTCAATCATTGGGGTTATTAATTTGACCATCATTCATGGTTCAAATTCATATCCATCACATCCATATGAAACATGGAAGGTTAATGGTCAGCTCAACGTATCTTCCTCAACTAGATAATGTGAAGGAAATAATTGGGACAATTGTCCGGTCACACGTTAAGAGGCATCGAGGTTTTTTCCTCTCCATGTTCTCGGCAACCGCACTGCAATTCAGCGCCATGACCGCGTTGTTCCCTAGGCTTGGGTACACGCCTTGCAGGTAGCAAAATACATCAATTTCGACAGGACAACATTCTCACCGAATCAGCCTACCGTCGAGGGATCGCCCGACATGATGGTTTTACCAGTGACAGTCCTCGATATTCGCCACTGGTCTGATCAAACCAACTTGGCCCGCCTTCTTCGTGCGAGCAGGCATGTTCTCGTGATAGAAAAGAGGCAGGTCTTGGTCATGTCTGGTCGATATTTTCGGTGAGTTTTTGGGGGATGTAAGACTATTAAACCTGGATGATGGACATCGAGTTCACTTTAGTAACTTCAAAACAACTATATATCCCTTCACCATGGCTTGAAAGAAACGAGGCCACACAATGCCTTTATACTTGGTGTATTTATCTTTCAAAGGCAGCCTCAAAGAGAACCAGCTTCTTGTCTCATATCGCAGCTGCCATTGCGAGACAGTAATCATTTCCGAAGGGTGGTGGCTATCATCTACTGCAGTCACTTTCGAGATGTTCAATGGGCATGTCATCATGAAATCTACACTGCTAAAGTTCATTTCTGCTAGGAATACTGGGGAGTGGCTATCTCTACAGAACACGACCAATTGAGTAAGGAGACAAATAAAACGACGTGCTTTGGGTTGATAGTACCAGAGCATATGTGTCGGACAGAAATAATACGGTGAAGAGAAAAGTCATGACCTGAAATCCACCATCTAATAGTTTTGGTCTTCATAAACGCCCTTGCCATCAGTTTTCTCTATCTTTTAAGAGCCATACCATCCTTATCATAATCTATACTTCATACATATGTTACAACTTCGTGAATAAATAAAGAATCGGATTGATCTATGCACTGTTGCTCGTGGATGGTTCGCTCTTGGATTGAACGCGGCGAGAATATCGGGGATGCTTGAATTTACCCTTCTCACCCCTGTGACATTTTGTCTCTGGTTCGGTTGACTGATTTGCCCCATCTTCTTGGGGAATCTTGCTATACCCTTCTTTGCTTGATAGAGGGAGAGAGGCGGGTAGGTTTTCGGCCATATCTGCGAATCGAATGACTGGTTGTGTAGGTGGTAGCACAACCAAGGGAGTAGAGGCATGACTGTCGATCGGTATAGCCGATCGTGGGTCAATGGCTGCAGGCGAGACTGCGTCGTGTAGGAACGCAACGTTCGCTGCTGTCTGGGGGAGTTCGGCGACCGTATCGGGCTTGTTAGCCATAGATCGAGGTGTGAAAGATGGCGCGCCTGGATTGAGCTTAGAGTCCTATGATCAAGGCAGTTAGAAATAACCGAAGAAGGTCAGAGCCAACTCCTCGGCGTATTCTATACCTCTTTCTTCTGATCTGATAGAGCTGGCTGTGTGTGTTGCTTGTGATCCGGCTTGTTCTTCTTTCCATCTTTGGTGTCAATTCGTGTCAAGCTGAGTGGCGTTGGACTGGTGCTGACTTTCGCCAGCTCTAAGCTCGTCATCTCGGGAGAAAGATCGTTCACGATATTCGGTGCCTTTCTTGCCTTGCCCTTTACCTTAATGGCAGGTGCATCGCTGTCCTTTGTTTTGACAAAGATCTGCTTTGACCAAAGCTCAGCGTACTTGCCATCCGCGCGAATCAGGCCTTCATGATTTCCCTGCTCGATGACCTCTCCTCCATTTACAACAATGATATGATCCGCATTCATAATGGTTGACAAGCGATGTCTGGGGCCACAGTAGTCAGTATAGTTGTGATAGTACTTCATGGTTCGTTGAACTTACGCTACGATGAATGTAGTGCGTCCTTGGCAAAGAACTCGGAGTGCCTCTTGGATCTTTTGCTCTGTCTCAGTGTCCACAGCACTCGTTGCTTCGTCCAGAAGCACTATGGAGGGTCGCTTCAGGATTGCCCGGGCGATTGCTACACGCTGTAGTTCTCCGCCAGATAGCTTCATCCCTCGCTCTCCCACTCTTGTACCGTAACCTTCACAGCTGTCAGAAACATGGCTCAAGTGGGGGGGATCAAACTCCACATACCATCAGTAAAGCCCAAAATCTGGTCATGAATGGCTGCAGCCTTGCAAGCCTCATAGACTTCCTCGTCTGTCGCATTGAGCTTCGCATACCGCACGTTGTTCATGATAGTGTCGTCGAAAAGAGTCGGGGATTGCGGAACAACTCCGATCTGCGCTCGAAGGCTTTCAAAGAATTAGTAAGAGGCAGCTTGATCGGCATGTCAACTGACCTGAAAAGATCAACATCACGAATATCTTGACCATCAAGTAAGATGGTGCCTTCTGTGACATCGTAGAAGCGATCGAGCAATTTCAAGATCGTCGATTTTCCCGCACCGGTTGCCCCAACAAAAGCCACTGTAGTCCCTGCCGGCACAGAAAAGTTGATGTTCTTGAGAATTGGCTTCTTCTTATCGTAAGAGAAGTACACATTCTCGAAAGCGACATTACCCCCAGTGAACTCTAGTGGAATGGCGCCCTCCTTGTTAACCACAGTCGGCTTCGTCTTCATGATCTTCAAGAGTTGCTCTGCATGGATTAGGTCTCGAGAAATGTTCTTGCCAAGGCTGGCAAAAAAATGAAGTGGCGCGACAAGTTGTGCCCAATATGTGAGAAGCATGATGAATTGACCCGGAGTGGCTTCACCCATGGTGACTTGGTATACGGCCAAGAAAGCACCAGCGAGCAAGCCAGCAAGCAAGACAAGGTACTGAAAGGCATTGGCGACAAGGTAGCCGAAGTATACCGCCTGAGATTTGGAGACCTTGTCCTGAACCACTGCAGAATAACGTACCTCCTCATGGCCGATTTGATTGAACGAAGTGACGGTTGTCCACCCCTGGATGCCTGCCTGACGGACATAATGCTCTTCAAAGAAGGCGCTGACCTCATTTTGCCGAGCTGATCGCAATTTTGATATCATTCGAGTGGCAATATAGAGGAAGATGATAGAGGTTGCGATGGTGATGAGTCCTTCGTACGGCCCGAAAGTGACTGAAAGGTAGACAAAAGCAACCACCATGTCAATGAGCATGGGCATAGCACTGAAACAGACAGACTCGAGCATATTTGACACATTCTGTCCGGACTGAATTGCCATCATGATATCGGAAGAACTCTTGGCGTCATGAAAGTCGGAGGAAAGATTCAAAACATGTGAGTACGCTGCTGTGCTCAAAGCTCCAGAGGAATAGAATTCGACGGGTATCCATAACCATTGTCTCAGCAGTGATACTCCGGCCTCCGATGCGGCAAATTTCAGAGATGCATAGATGAGAACCTGAACCCAAGGATTCGTATTATTTTCGTGGCTCAGGCTATCCGTGACGATGCCGAGCTGGCGAGGAATCAGAACATTGAGGGAGTTCTTTGCCAATAGACAACATGCCACCAGGACCACACGAATTTGGAGACCTCTATGCTTCACCGGCCAGACATAGGGGAAGAAGATCTGTTGAATCGTTAGTATGTACACGGTATAAGGGCTGTACCCAACGAGATGACTTACAAAGAAGCTCTTCGCGTACGTGAACCAATTTCCGTTTTCCCTCAGACGCTTCTCCATGGCCTCTCTTGATTCGCGCTCCCGGCGCTCCCAGGGAGACTCGGGATTATCAGTTGGAGATTGACTGGCGTCGGTCGAGTCATCTGATGCAGAGCCATAATCGATGTTCTGGGAGTCTTCAGAGTTGTCTGTCAAACCTCCCCGGGAAAGGCCACTCTTTTGGAGCAAAGTCTGTCGCTCCGAGTCATGCCCTTCCTCTAGATGCTTTCCTTTGCTCCATGCAAAGTAGATTACTACAACAGAAAGCATGGAGAAGAGTCGTAATGCAGCTATAACAGCATCTAAGACTTGAAAATAGTGGGGAGCGATGTTCGGTCGATACCTATCACTAAGGAGAATGATAGTCGCATCGAAGGGTAAGCCAATGATATAGGATCCGATGTAAGGATACCATGCTGGGTGATCGGTGTCTAGTAAGCCGGCAAGTTGTACGCCGAAGACAAGAATGCAGGACAGTAGTGAGATGATCGTGTCTTGGTGGCCGACACACTGCCCCGCTATGATGGATCGAGCAAGTATTAGTAGAGCCTGTGCGAGATATGTCGAAATGCTGAAGAACATAAGAGCAAGTAGAGTTCGTCGGCGGTTCTGATACATGCTAGCATCAGTCTGCAGAGTGCAGATGGCGACAGCAGACGAGACGAGAAAGTAGACAAAGACCGCAGACGGATAAGCGTAGTGGAGGCTCACCAGGAGCTTCTCCATTGGTGAGATCGAAGCCATCTCCTGAGCCATGAGATCCATTGTGATGGTTTGATCACGGCTTGGCGAGAATTAGGATGGATTTCCTTTGCAGCGCCGAGAATTTGACAACGCCCTCGTTGTGCGCCTCGAAAGATTGCGCTTTCAGTATCTGACGATTTGGTCGAGAATGGGATCAGGAGGGCCTGGCAATTGCTGAAGGTTGTGTTTTGAGAGAAGAGTGGAAGAATTAGCCCCAGAACCACATGCGCGTCAAGGTCAAGGAATTTAGCTGTAGTCATCAGATGGAGGACGGTACCTGAGGTTAGAAGGGTGTCGTATGTCTGTTGTCGCTGCCTCTGGCGCACGTTCCTTCTGGTGTTTTGCTTGACCTAGTGGTACCTTCCACCTTCTTTGAAGGGTGTCTTATTCTTTCCCAAACGAGCAAGGACAGTCGTTTCCTAAGTAGGCATGCAAAGGTCCGAATTGTCGAAGCTAAGAAACAAACCATACAGGTAGATGTCGTGTGGCGCAACTAAGAGCAGGTTCTCTTGATGATATCTTTGGTGTGAGCTACAGGGAGGCGGCAACAGCATTGCATATATCCAATCAGTAGTCACAACCAGATCTCATATCCCTTCAAGTCCAGACCAGAGGAGTCTGGCCGGTGATGCGGCAGAGACGATCGGGCCTTGCCACGTGGTTGCCTTACTCCTTGATCACGGCGATTACGGCAATGATATATGCGCCCAAGAATTGCCCCGTGATTGGAGTGTCTGAAGGTCTGGTTAGTGTCCCGCGGAAACTCATACATCAAAGACTCACCTGTCAACAGTGTCTCCTTTCGATACAACACTACGTAGCCTTGCAGTCTAACTCGGAAGCTTCCAAAGGCTGTTTCTAGCTACTCAACGGTTTCTCTACTGCGTACTACCTTTGCCCAGCTCACAACTCACCTCAACCATGAAACGATGGCCTTCTTTCAGTCAGAAACACCAATCGCCAGCGGATGGGTGGAAGCGTGCTTCTTCTTCCGGTCACATGTCACGTTGCCGTGGGATTCGCCCAGTAGAGTTTACGAGCTGAAGTAGGTGTTCGCCTTACCCGCTTGTTGAGGCTATTGACCGCTTCAGCTGGGCTAGACGAGACGGATCGGCGCTTGCGCGGCTCGGAGGCAAGTAATCAAGCGTGTAGTGCAAATCGACGGTGTGGAATGGAGGAGGTAACGATAGAAGCATGAAATAAAAGATCTGGGTGGATCTCTTTGAATACGAAGATTTGTTCGTGTGGTAGTCAGTCACAGTTCACGAACAAAGCCGGGCAACAGTACCCGAGAGCGAGAGTGTCTCTAGACATGCCACCGGAAGCGACACTGTGGCGGTTGGCTCTTGTCCCATCGTGCGTTAAGTTTAGCTAGACCCGCGAGACCGAAAGCTACGATAGATGTGACTTTGCGATCCAAGCTGGGCAGGTCCCGCAATGACCCTGCCCGTTTGGCGAGCCAGAAAATGAGCTGGTACATTCTGGATGCAGAGAGCGTAGGACAAGAAGGACCCGATGACCTTCCATTCACGCCGCAGTAAACGACGACAACCCTGTCTGTCGCTGACCGCTGTTGTGCTTGATCGGAACTGCTTTCCGCCAAGGGCCTTGTCAATTGGCAAGATTGGCTTGACCGGGCCCCTAGCGATCGAACTGATCACCAGAATGGCTGGGGTCAAAGCAGCGATGGCTGCATTGCGAGGTGGCCAGCGTGCCGCCTCGTCACTTTTCGATACCCAGAACAGCCGTGGCACGCGAAAAGAGACAGCAAAAAGAAAGGGAGAGTATATCAGCGAGGCGAATTGGCTCCTGAGTCATACCATGCTCAGAACTCGGATTCTCCTATCGTTCGAGAGTTATGCCGTATGCTTTGGCCGTCTTTCATTACTCGTTTCCTGGCAATCCCTCACCGTAAGCAGAATAAAAGCTCTTGACCGACTCGGAGAAGGGCGATCTTAGTGCTATAAATGCCGAGTTCTGATAGGGTTCCGTGTTGCTGGAGAAGCGAAAAACCCGCTTTCTGTCATATGTCACATTCACCCACTGGGTCAAAGAGCCCTTGTAAAAGTCGAGGTATATCTGGCGTCTTAATGCAGAAGCAACGCAGACAGATCACGTTTTCTCGAGGCCAGCACGCTTGCAACACATGGAAAAGAAACGCAAACGCTCTAGGCCTGGAAAAAGCTGTCGCCTGTCGTTTCGAGGTTGGACAAGCTGATGAAGACGATCCAGCTGATTGGACACTTGTTTAGGGAATCTTGGTGGAAGCCCGACGTCAGCCCGTCTCCTCCCCTCCAGAAATCATTCACGAAAATCCAAGCAGGCATGTCGACGTGGCCAGAGGAGAATCGTGGCCCGAAGAAGGAAACATGGGCACCTAAACCGGGCAACGCTCCGCTGCACGAATAGACGGTGAACGGTCTGCCGGCTTGCCGATGCCAGGATCAAGGATTCCGGCTTTCGCCTCACTTATATAGCCCATGATAGGTCACAAATATTCATGCATTGGCTGTTCTTCGTGCTCTTTCACATCTTCTCACTCGGCATAGGAGATTTTACGGAGAGTTAGCTTTGGTGTCTCCTGTTGTGCCTCGAGCTTGTATCTTGGTTGCGTCGGAGTTGTGAAGGTGATACAGGGATCTATCGAAGACACCCGAGACAATTCTGGAGACCCAGAGCATCATCGGCTCGACTTGCAGGTGCCACGATGCCCCAGGCACCCTGCACGCAGATAGGAAGCAATCACACTTTCTTCCAACAAAAGGATTCTGTCGCCGTTTGAAGCCATTCGCAACAGCCCGGCTGACCAGCTTGATGCAAGCCGGTGGTCTGATCGGTGCCGCTTCCGATCGATCAAGAAATGCTCAGTGACGAAGATCGACCTTTTGTGTGATCAAAGACGAGCCATTCGCTGCGTAGCGACCTCACGAGACCATGTCCTCGACTTATCAGATGACGGGACGCTGTCACAAAGCCAGAATGACAGCTAATCTTACTTGACAAAGGTGTAGTTTCGAATGCATCGAAGAGTCAGCAGACATGGATCTGCACAAATGATTGAATAAGCACCTGCAGGCCTCGAATCAAGTACAATGGTCGGGCCCGATGTTCGATTTGCACAAATTTAGCAGTACAAGACTTATTCCCGCAACGTCAACATGTCTATCACACGCATGCAAGATGCACGAAGGAATCACAGCCGAATGTGGTCACTTAGTTTCCGTTTCAACTTGACTGCGTATGTGTTAGTACAGCTTCTCCCAAATCAGCGGCACACAATCACCGCATTGTGTCTGAAGTTTGAGCTGGCACCAATGATCGATACACGGTCGTTTCTGCAGCCTCTCGGCCGAAGGCTATACTCGATTAAATTAACGTGGCATGTCCTGTGTCTTGTGGACTGAGATACCTCATGGACGGCTATCAGATCTATTCACAGTATGTGGCCGCACTACAAGCATTGTTGGTTACGCAAGCATAACAGGTCTCACCGATCGGCTTCGGATTGGTGTTCTAGACATCTAGATAGCCAGATCTTGATTAGTCACTCCCATTGCTCCCGCATAAAGAGCAGGGTCTCCCCAAGTAAGCCTGATCAATGAAGATGCCGGTCTTCAAGAAGGGAGTCTTCCAAGTTATTAGGCGCATGTAAGTCATACATAATGCCCGAGACTTGACATAGGTACGCAACCCCCCAGATCGATCGCTGTCAAGCCTCCAACGTCACAGCTGCATTGCCCCCACGCTTTCTGGAGGTCAGGTTGAATGATAGGCAGTGGTTGATTGAAGTTTGCTTAAGGTGAAACCGCATAGCCTCGATACGGCCGAGTCGACTTGCAGTATGTGTTGTCGATCATGAGGTCCCTGCCTCTCCGAATATATGCGACTAAACCGCTTTCGAGCTCTGGTTGGTCTAACAATTTGGCAATATTCCCAATATACCTACTTGTGTAGTGATTGTGGGTGATTGTGTGCAAAGGAATCCATATGGATAAGTTGCGAATCATTTAGATGTTAATCCAAATGCCAAACATAAGGGCAAATTGAGACTGACGCGGTGCGTATGCTATGATATTTGTTGGATGCATTGCATGCTTCATGAGATGAGAGATGACCTACAATTTCGAAACGCAGGTGGAAATCCATAGCAATGTGTAAACGAGTAGCCTTTCAGTAATGTTTTGCTTGTTTCTCTCGTCCATCATCTACTGAAGTCATTCAACATCTTGACAGAAAGGAGAATTATTAGTTCGACTCACAGCATAGTTCAAGTCGAAAGCTATGTCGTTCCGTGGACCCATGATGCCAGAAACTTTACGTCCGCAATAGAGTGAGAGAATTTCGGGTGGGAAAATTGTATTTATTATCTCGTGAGGCCATGATGAACAAGAGCGAATGTAGACGAAGATTACTTGGTAAATAACTCCAACGACAAGCAGCTAGACGATGAGCATTGTAATTGGAAAGGAGATTATGACTTCTTTACACTCTTGCTTTTCGATTGCCATAAATGCAGCATTCTTGATTGCCTACACCCTTCGGTTGGACTTTGGTATATTGGGCGGAACGCCGGTGAGTCAGGTAGTAACCGCGAGAGAGGTAGGCAACGCTCGGTCGCTTGGTGATAACTGTGACAGAAGAGGCCCAATCCCTTATTTTCTATATCACGGAGGACGAAAGTTTTTGGTGCTCAATAATAGCGATGTCTATTTCAAAAAGGCAGTGCGCTCTATGGTAATACATGGTCTACCAGAATATGTCATTTCCGCTTATATCGTCGAGTTCGTCGGCAAGTTATCGCACTGGGAATAGTAGAAAGTCCACGGGTGATAGTCGCCCGGGAGAAACTGGTTAGGGAAGGCGCAAGCCTGGAACGTATAACATTGGGACACGTCCGTCCATGTATCCTCATAACCCACGAAATTTATCCCGCTGGCTGCGTCGAACTTGGTTACGCACTCCGCAAGCGAAATTCCAGTGAAGAGCTCGTGCGGGCCACAGCCATGCGACCAGTAGCCCTTCACATCACAGAAGGGCACCGAGACTTTTGCCTGAACAAAAGGCGTCGCCTGCGGGTCGGCTGACAGAAATACTCCGGTACTCGAGATCGTCGTCGACACCGAGTACGGCGACGTGTAGGGGATGAAATACGAGGTTGTGGTCTCCGTCGGTACGCACGACGTGACTGTGGCAATCTCGGTCGTGGTTGCATACTTGATTAGTTGAGTCGACACCAATAAGCTGACCTTTAACGAGCTTTGCCCGCCCTGTATATACGTTGAGATAGGACCAACATATCCGTCGGGGACTCCTGATGGTGTGATGGTAGGTGAGGAGGATGAGCTCACGGTGGTTGTCGACGATGACAAATACGATGATGATAATGACGACGACGAGGTGGACAAAGACGATGAGGTTGGGGAGGTGGCAGAGGAGGAGACGGAAGACAATGAAGAGGTCGTGGCGATGACGGCGGTGTTAGGGCCATTCAAGCACGTACAAGCGCTCGAAATCCGTGAAGGCGTTGCATAAGCTGTCAGATATGCTGGGTATGACTGACCCGATGTGGCAGAAGATAGTGTATACGTGGAGCAAAAGGGGGCTGCATCCGCGCTGGACTTGATGACTGCACGAATCAAGTTGTCCTTGGGGCAGTTCATACTATATGTTGATGTCAGAGCGCTGCTTGTGCTGGCAGCATCGCTTGAACTTGATGCAGTGACGGCGGCACTACTTGAACTTGACGTAGTGACAGCGTCACTAGTCGAACTTGAGCTTGAAGTCACAGGGAAGACGCAGGAGCATGCGCTCGACACGCGTGACGCACTCGCTGTGTAAGCGGACAGGAAGGTTGGCCAGACGGTCGTCGGCGTTGGGGCGGTAAAGGTGGCACAAAAGGGTGATGCTACAGCCGATGATTTCCTCACAAGTCGCCCGAGGTTATCACCACCGCAATCCCTCTTGGCCTTAGGGACATCCGTCGGAGCGCACGATTGCACAACGGTCGTGATTTGCCCGGACACAGCCACAGCCGACGTGTAAGTCGTGAAGTAGTGAGCCACCGATGGTGTCGGGGTGACGGCAAAGGTGAATGGACTTATGGTATAAAGATTTCCTGACTGTGTAGAATATCCGAAGTTCATCGTCACCGTACCAGCCAAGTCACCCACGGGAACATCGCAAAGTAGGGTGCCAGCTGCAGGTGCCGCAGACAACTCGGAACAGACGACGGACGTCACGGTCGAAGCAATGGCATCCGTGTAGGTTAAAGTCGGGGTCACAACGCTGGCAACAGTGCATGATCCGGAGGCTATGGCAGAGTCAGACGGAGTATTCATCGTGAGTGAGGTATTGGCTGAACTTACGGACGGCTGTCAAGGTTCCTGTTACTCCAAAGGAGGATGCAGAAGCGGTTGGATCAAAGGCGAAGGTCACAGAGGACACCTGGCCGCCCGACAACCGCGGTGACGAGAACTCACAGCCCATTGTAGATGGTATGAGAGCAATGTTTACGTGGCTTCCAATACAATGACCGAAGCTCGGCAATCGCACTTGCGAAAGTGGTTGGCCATGGTATATATTAGATATCTTCCCCCTCGAGCGCAGTCCATCTGCACGAGCGCATCAAAATCGCAAACTGTAGCCACCTCCATTGGTGCAGCTGAATAACAAATAGTGTATGGGGCGGTGGCCCAATCTGGTAACTATAGAGACCCAGCCTGGTCGTTGACGGTCTAGCCGAGAGTCTGGAACAGAAGCTGCCATGATGCTTAAGACGCTTTTAGCGTGACGCCATTCGGAAAGTTATCTAGAGCCGCAAACTAGGGTCCAATAGTCCCATGCTTGAAGCCATCAAGGATTAAACTAACTAGTGCATGGCCAAGACAGAAAAATATTTGCATATGCATTACTGCAATTCGCCCTACAGTCCCGACATCATGCGTAACGATTTTGCCTTAATCGTCGTTTGCCCCTGCCATTTCAAAAATGGACCGGGACGAGTACTAGAATTCCTCACTTTACTACTAAAGGTCAACACTGCTTACCACGCTCCACTGCGCTTGACTATTCTACTTTCTTCTGTGATCTGCTAAGTAGATATGCAGGTAAGTAAATAAGTAGGCAGATACCTTGATAGGAAGACAGCTAGGTGGATATGTAGACAACAGTGTCGACAGGTAGATAACTAAGTAAGTAGATAGATAGACAATTAAATAAATAGATAGACAACTAAGTAAATAGATAAGTAAACAACTAGATAGACAAGTAGACAACTAAGTGGAAAGGGATGAGACAAGGAAGTAATTGGACAGGGATGGAGCTGAAGCTAGAAATGAATACATACATGAGCATTCAGTTGACCGAAAAGCCTCGGAGCCAACCCATAATCATCGCAATCCCACCGAACTCTTCTCTGTGTCATCATTCGAAAAGCCCTGCCAGTCGATCGAGGAGAGGTGACACCCATCGCTAATACCGAGGTGCATTGCTCGAGGTCAAGGTCAAGGTGACGTTGAATGGGTACTATTTAATTAAAAACTTGCAAATATCAGAATTTTATCACAAATACAAAGTGAACTCTTTTAGATTGGAATAGATATTATAGCAATTAAAAGTATTTTGAAGTTTTTCTCATATAAAATTCACATCACATTAGAGCGAGATATTCATAAAGTAAGATGATGGTGAGTGATCGCTGCATGCAATTCCCACCTCAACGGCATGGCAAGGAGATGGAATTTTCACTGACCACCAGTATGATAGCTTGGCCTCCATGGACTATCACCAATCAAGGCCAAGTTCAAGGATGGGAAGCGGAAGACATGAAGACGAGGTCTGGAGGGTGGTTGACTGACCAGAACAAGGGTGGCTGCCCACGAACAGGCTACCAATAAACATCGGTATTGAAGTCAAGTCGTGAAGAAGATTTTTTTTTGGATAAAACGAGCAAGTTAACTGTATCATGTGATAGAATTCGCGTCGGACGCGGTTTGAGCGCGTCCGTTTCGTGTAAGCTGTAGACTTAGGGAGCTCAGAATCTTGAAGCTCGATTCTCTCCTCTTTCCTTTCCTCAACCCATCACAGCCTCTCGTATGTACCGCCTCGCCCTGGCAGCAACGCCTTGATCCCCCAGCCCATTATTCTATTGCAATTGGTCATGGAATAAGATAGTATGAGTACTTGTAGTTATCAAGTCGTCTCAGCCGTCCTATTTCGTCCAATTCTCTCATGAATTGCGTTCTTCCTGATCTCATACTGCCCCGCCTCCCTCTGTGACGATCGTGAGCTAACATGTAGAACAGCACCCCTCTCCATCTCTCTCTCTCTCTCTCTCTCTCTCTCAGTAAGTCAATCTGTATACTAAATTGGAATACATGTTAACTTCATTACTTCGGAAAAGACTCAAAATGGCGGACGCTGTAAGCTCTTTCAATGTCCAGAAGTCTTGAGACACTTGGCTGACACCAGATAGCAGCAGAAGAACGACGTCGTCAGTCATCCAGAGTGTCCAACGCTTAAAACACTTTGTTGACTTCTATATAGGACCAGCAGCAGCAGCAGCAGCAGCAGCAGCAGAAAGCCGTTAGTTTAGCAACAACCTGACCTGTGACCCTTGCTGACTAAGGTTCATTAGGAGAAGGAGAAGAAGGAGAAGGAGAAGAAGGAGAAGGAGAAGAAGGAGAAGGAGAAGAAGCAGGAGGTAAGCATTGACATATCATACATAGCACAGTTGTATTGACTTGAGATAGCAGCAGCAGCAGCAGAACGTGAGAGCCTGACAACTCTACTTCTTTGCGAGACGTTACTGATCCTAAAATAGCAGCAGCAACAACAGCAACAGCAGGTGGTACGTTCTTGATGAATTCCAGTGATGACAAAGCTGCTGTTCAAGCAATATTGACTTCTTAATAGCAGCAGCCGCAGCAGCACCAGATGGTATGTCCTGTCTGAGGCTGAGTCTCTATTCGGAGTCTCCAATGCCTGCAGAACTGCGGAACTAATCATTGACTACCAATTAGCAACAACAACAGCAGCAGCAGCAGCAGGCCAACCGTAAGTAATTGATCATTATGCAATAGTAAAATAGTCAATTAACGAGGCACCAGGGATTTATTTTCCCAATGGCACCCATTGGGTGCCCGAGTCTAATCGGCGCCTGGCGATGTTTTTGCGCCACGCTTTGCGAGGCGATGTGTCTGGGGCTCCGTCTCCGCCCGCCTCCTCCAAGCGCAAGCTCGTTAGTACTATGTCCTTCATTCATCATACTAATATCGTTATATCATTGACTAACACTGACTTCTATAGGCCGACGAAAATGACGATGACGCTGCCGAGGAGAAGCGCGTAAGTGCATAATTCCTTATAGAGTATAGAGCATGCTAATTAGGCTATTAGAAGAAGAAGGCGCTGAAGAACAAGAAGCAGCGCGAGAGAAAGCGGGCGAAGGTTAGTATATAGTTCAATGACATGGCACAAACATGGCTTATATGAAGATTAGAAGAACAACCAACCTCCTCCTCCGCCGCCAGGAGCCGGTGGCTCCGATGCCACCACCACCACCACAACCACAACCACTACCACCACCACTACCACCACCACCACCACCGACACCGCCCCCATGTGTAAGTACTTCCGTATTTTCAAACATGGCATCTTCCTCATGATATGTTTGTGTACTGATTCTTTTACTCGATTAGGGGTTTAGCTTTGGTTTAGTTTTGTAGGGACGGGTTGTTTTTTTCTTCAAAAAAGAAAAGGAGTATTCTTCTGGGCTTGGGTTTTGCTGGGGGCCTTTTCTCTCTTGCTTTTAGAAAGTATGATGAGTAATCGTTAATTAATGAAAGTTTATTGTTATTGGGCACTACTTTTAATATCTCATAACCTTCCTTGTAAAGTGGTTAATGTATATTCTCGAGTGATAGAGTTTTGCTAACCTTCAACCGTATTAGTTCCCTACCGAAACGATATTCAGAGGAAAACACTAACCATGCTCATGTTTTCTTTTATAAGTCACTGGAAAGCATCCTGCTGTGATAGACAAATCTCAAAGCTTGCACTGTGCTGGCTTGTTCCGTGAAGCAACATCTAGTCTTGGTCAAAAAGCACTGCGGTGGAATCAGCACTCCGGGATCAATGGATAAATTGAATCAGCTCTTCTCCCATAACGAGCGGTTGCTATATGATGCACATGAGGCTTATAAAACCAGTCCTGATTTCCAGCACCAGGGGAAGCTGTCAACTACTCGTAGACGTGACCTCCTCGAGAGTTGTCGTTGACACAAGACATCCGAATACGTTTTGCCCACGCCTAACGGCCTGCTCCTGGTGACTCCGCTTGACAGTTTATTATACTGAGACACTCCACACTAATGAAGACAGGCTTGAGGGATGAGAGTAACACCCGTGTGGAAGTCTTAGATTGCCTTGAACCTTGCCAGACATGACGTGACCCAGTGACGACCATCACCTCGGCTCAACTAGAGTACTTCCTCATCTAAGCGATTTGCACATCTGTTAAGGTTCATTGTTTGTTCAACCATTCGGTTTACAGCGTCGTCTACTGTGATGTTGTCTCCGGAGAACCTACATCCCATAACCCCGCATACTACTGCTCTTCAAACATGCATGCCATCTACATGCAATTCCCGCATTCACGAAGCTCTCGAGGGTCATTCGCCATCAAATTGATGACAGAATTCGGATACGGACAACGTGCACAGCAAAAAGGCTTTGACCTGATCGCTCAAGCCTGCAATACCGAAGGTGCCCATGATAAAAAAAAACAAAGCCTTGGAGCGATAGGGGATCGAACCCTAGACCTCTCGCAAGCGATCTAAATGCAAAGCGAGCGCTCTGCCACTGAGCTATGGCCCCACTTTTATTTATATCTCATTTATGAGCTATTCTGAATCATATTGGTGCTGTAATTGACGATTGGAGGCTGTGTGGTGGGTGTGGAAGGTGTGCACTGAGTTGGTGTGGAGTTGTGGTGGGTGGCACCCCACCAAACTTGACCCGAATTTAGGCCCAGTCTGGCCTAAAATAGAGTGCTAGTGGGCGTAAAACCCGAACCAATGGCCTAAAAGTGCATGTAAATGTGCTAGCAAACGCTGGAGAGGTGTTGCAGGACAGTCCAGAAGGTCCAGCTATGAAGCAGCATTAACACTAAGATTGACTGTCGTAAGGACGAGCAGCACGGATCGGTTTATTGTGGAGAAAACTAACATCATACAGGTGCGCTGGGAGTGAGTGACTTAGGCGATCTGGGCGGTTACTACTAAGTAGTCTGGGGCATTGTGCATAGGGCACGGGTATACAACGGTGGAGGCACTGCAAACTATATTTTGCATGGTGCAAACTCGACAGGGCAAGAAGGAACTGCGAGTGAGGCAAAATCGTCGCGCATGCTTCCAATTTGGGCGAAATGTAGTAGTCCTTAAGCAAACAAATGCCCACGAAGACTTACATGCCTGGCCAGGGGGAAGGTTATGGCGGGACCAGATCTCGGTCCGCCGAAATAAATTACGGCGGCCCCACTTTTCCCGCTCTGCAGACTGCCGTCCTAAGTACGGAAATTTTGGGACTTCCTAAACGCCACCACCTCGAGGCAACCACCATTCACAACGCTGATGTGATGTCTGCACGCCTTCTGAAGGGCATCCTCAGTAGGAACATCATGACCGAGGCCACAAAGAAGGTGCCCATCCCGCCGCGCGGCGTGGACTACCGCGGCAAGGTAGTGCTTGCGCCCATGGTGCGCTCCGGCGAGCTGCCTTCACGACTGCTTGCGCTGCACTATGGCGCCGACTTGGTATGGGGTACGTGATCTCTTTGCATCTTGCATGCGTGGTACTTCATATTGACGCTGATTTTACCAGGTCCCGAGACTGTCGATCGGTCTATGATTGGCACCACCCGGCGCATCAACCCTTTGACAAACACCATCGAATGGTGCCGCACACCATCTCAAGGCCAGAAGACGCCCCCTGCGGATGCCAAAGAATCGGTTATATATCGCATCGCACCTGAGCTCGAGGGCAAGAAGCTCATCTTCCAGATCGGAACATCAGACCCGGACCGCGCCGTCGAGGCAGCTCGTATTGTGGCAGGTGACGTCGTCGGCATCGATGTCAATGCCGGATGCCCCAAGCCTTTCAGCACACATGCCGGCATGGGCGCCGCCCTGCTGCGGACACCAGATACATTAGTCGCTATCCTGCGCGCCTTGGTGGAAAACATTGTGCCAGAGTTTGGCATCGGCATCAGCGTGAAGATTCGCCTACTAGCGACGGCAGCCGAGACGGAGGTGCTGGTGAGACGGCTGGTAGCCACGGGCATCACCGGACTGACGATACATTGTCGCACCACGCCAATGCGACCGCGTGAAGCGGCTATCCGGGACCAGCTGCGGATGATTGCTGATATCTGCCACGAGGCAGGCGTTGCGTGCCTCGTGAACGGTGATGTGGCGAATCGAGACCACGCATATAAGCTAATGGAGGAGTTCGGAGTTGACGGTGCGATGATCGCGACTGCGGCAGAGAAAAACTCAAGCTGCTTCCGATCAGCAGAGCAAGGCGGTATGGCACCATGGCAAGAAGTCGTCGAGAACTACATCAAGATGGCCATGGACGTGGGAAACAAGTATGGCAACACAAAGTACCTGCTGGCGCAATACATCCCAGGCAAATCGCCTGTCTACAGACATCTATCGGCATGCAAGTCTTTCACGGCAACTTGCGAGATGCTGGGCTTGACGCATTTGATGGAGCAGGCAGTCGAGGCCGACAAGCGTTTAGGACTCATTCCTGGCGCAAAGAGTCAGGCGCAGCACGCCAAGCGGAACAGCAGTGCTCTGACAGGCGAGCAGGTCGCAGAGGCAGTCTCTTCAAAACGTCCGCGAACAGAAATCTCGGAGCAAGATGTCGAGACAGTACCTGAGATACCTCAGGCTGCAGTCGCGCTATCAGCTTAAGAATACTACTCCTGAGATTTTGTAATTATATAAACCATGGCATTGCTGGCGTTTAGAGGAGGCATGGAGAACTAGACGACGGTGAAGCCCTCGTCACGGAGGTAACCAGGACTTAGACATCGGTAGCGTTAACTTGCTTGAAAATATAAAATGTTCATCACTCATCTATATTGAAGCCTGACTAAACATTTGAAAGTGGAATACACTGTTGTGTTTGACAATTCGTCGTTGTGCTTTACACCCTCTTACCTTGTGCCAGTAGTTCGGACACCTTGGGAGGTAGTACAAGTGCACTCATGTCATTACGCCTGTAGAAATCAACGAGCACCTGCGCCGTCTTCTCCGGCAAGTCTTCATGGACAAAATGCCCAGCTTCTGGGAAGACCTGTAGCGCATATTTTCCTGTTTTGTGACCGTTAGCTTTTGTTCATTGAGAGAGGAGAGAGAACCGCGAACCTTGCATTTGGCCGATTGTCAGCTCCTTGTCCAAGCGATCTGTTCCGGCGAGTAAGAGAAGTTTTCCACCCTTCGCCTCCAAAAACTTCTTGCTCAGACCGACAAACCAGTCCGGCCAGAAACGTTCCGTTGCAGCTAGGTCTGTCCTCCACCTCCACGGCCGCGAAGGACCGAAGCTATCATCTTCCACAAGCAGAGCCGGGACGCTTGTCCTCGCCGACATGGCGTTGCGGATCGTCCTCGACCGAATATGCCAGTCAATGCCTGCTTGGAGAGTCGCAAAACCCGACGGCCGTGTCGAGAGATAGGTTTGCATGCTCTGTAATGCGTCCATAGCAGACCCTTCAACAACATCGAGGACGGCATACCCGAGCAAGGAGCTGCCCAAGCTTCCACTTTTCGCCAGGTCAGTCACTACAGCACCACCTAGGGAGTGCCCGACCAGGATGATAGGCGGTAGCTCTTTCCAGTTCATCTGCTGCTGTGCCAACAAGATGGTTTCTAAAAGATCAGATCGTAGGGTCTCGAGACTGAGGTCAAGTTCAGTTGTACCAGGTGTGACTGTTGAGCCATGGCCCCTGGCATCTAAGGACAAGATGCCGGCTGACGGAAGTTGCTTTCTGATTTCGGATCCCACGACAGCAAAAGACAGTCCTGACGATCCACCTCCGTGATGCGTCACAAATAGAGGTCCTTTGCCGACTGGTGAAGTTAGGTAGGCATGATGTATAATCTCACTCCCGCCACTTTCGCCCTTCAAGGTGAGCTCTCGCTCAAAGTAGGTAGTCCACGGAATCTTTTCTAATGTCCTACCTCTGGGCGGCCTGAAATGGTTGTCAGATCATCTGTATTAAATTTCACGAAGTTACGAAGACGAAATACCCAAGTGGTCTTGCGAATAAATTCCTACTCGGTGAGGGGACAATTGTTCCCGTTGACGAAGCTGACGAGGCAGATGAAGAGTCGTCATCGTTAATCTCCGGAAGCTCAGGGAGATGGCCGTCCTCATGGTCTTCGTCCAGCTCGTTGAAGCCTTCGGGAGCCATGATGTTCAGCTTCTTCTTTGCCCAAGCCTTCTGCAAGTCGCTCATCTTGAAGGCAGCATCCGTTGTCTATTTATCAGGAGACCACAAGTAGGTGGTTCTCCAAATTTGAGACTCGCCAACGAGAGAACTACACGGCTGCGGTGAGGTTGTCACTCGATTTTACCGATCCGGTGATATGTATCCGTCCGACCAGATGAAAAGCGTCTGTAATTCCCGATATTGTCGCTAGTATGGGGAGAGCGTGATCGTTGTTCTTGTCGCGTGCTTAGACGCCAGGAAGGATGTTGGAATGAGGTCATTGGTCAAGCGTTTCCTGGTTCTGGGCGCTACTGAACGTCGTCGGGTGTACTGTAGAAGGCTATTTTTACTGGGTGATATCGGACCCTGAGGGCCGTATCAACGGCGCCTTAGCGTGCCTAGCATGGTGCACTGAGCCTTACCATCTCCAATTCTTCTACCTGTTTATTACAAACTATTCAACTCGGTACAGTCCAGTGCCTTTCTACACGCCGTTCGATATACATATTCATCTTTGTAAACTATGTCACATTGAATAGGATAGTGATTTATCTCTTACATTTTCTTAAATGTTCTCGTCTGAACTATTGAAAGGGTCAGGTCACGATGATAGTCCATGAAGCGAAAGGTTACTCGCGCCGACCTTGGTAGATGTGCATGTTTCGGAGAAAGGATGACGATTATTGGCATTGTTGGCACAAGCTGAGATCTTTCACCTTGGATATCCCTTGTTTCTCGTTTGCAATAGCCTATGGACTTCTAAAGACCTCAAGGCCATGCTGGACATCGCCCCCATTAGCTAAGAAGGCTTGCGGCCGCCGAGTGAGTCAACTTGCACAGAACTCTTGAACACTTATAAAGGTTACCGTGATATCTCCGCTACTCATACAGCCTTCATAAAATCAAGACTACTACTTCACCTGGAAATCTTGATACTTCTAATTTCAAGAAATTTTGTTGTACTATCATCGAGTTACCGGCAACTACATCGTCGCACGTACAATCAAAACCAATGGCACGAAAGCTCGTGACCGTCCGGCGAGTCTCCGCCGTGAAGCCCATACCCGGCGCCGACCGGATTGAGACGGCCATCGTCGACGGATGGCAGTGCGTTGTGAAAGTCGATTCCTTCCGACCGGGCGACCTGGGCGTCTTCTTCGAGATCGACAGCTTCCTGCCGGCGTCCGACCCGCGGTGGGCCTTCCTGGACGCACAGTTCACCACCTTGGAGGACGCCAGGGGCTTCCGGGTCAAGAGCATGAAGATGAGGGGCCAGATCTCCCAGGGACTGCTGCAGCCGCTCGACGTGTTCCCAGAGGTTAAGGGGGTGCTCGAGGAGTTGGGGCGGACACTGGAGAGTAGAGAGGAGGCTGTCAAGTCTATTCTGGACCTCGCCTTTGAGGAGAAGCTAGGCGTGAAGAAGTGGGAGCGATCGATACCCGGGGCTGCCTATGGGAAGGGCTCCATTCTTCCACCGGAGCAGCAGGTCGCCATGGGGCCATTTCCCGATTTCATCGAGAGAACGGACCAGGAGCGGATCCAGAATCTGCCCAAAGTGTTTGAGGAGTGGGGAGACAAGGTATTCCAGGAGACGACCAAGATGGACGGCTCATCAATGACCGTCTATTACCTGCGAAAGGACGCTCCAATGTTTGACCTCCTGCCGCCTTTGAACCCCACGGGTGGCCAGTCTGGCGTCATGGAAAACGGCCGAGTCGGCGTCTGCTCTCGAAACATCGAGCTTGTGGAGCGGGAGAAGAGCTTCTTCTGGGAGGTTGCGCTGAAAAACAACCTTCTCGAGAAACTAGCTAAACTAGACCGCAACATTGCCATCCAGGGCGAGCTCTGCGGGAGCACGATCCAGAGCAACTTCGAGGGCTTCCCCAAAGGATTTCATGATTTCTATCTCTTCTCGGTCTGGGATATTGACGAGCAGAAACATCTTCCCCCTCGACAGACCGAGCAATGGGCCAAGGACCTGGGTCTTAAACATGTCCCAGTGCACGGCTACACTAAGCTCAGTGACCTCGGGGCATCTGTGGAGGAGCTGTTGAAGCGAGCGGAGGGCAAGGGTATGAATGGAAAGAAAAGAGAGGGCATAGTGCTCAAGCACGAGGACGGGGTGTTTAGCTTTAAGGCGATTTCTAACTCGTATCTGCTGAAGCATGGAGAGTAAATCATTTCATACGTGTATTTCCTTCAGGGCGTTTTTGGATAAGTAGCTCACATCAGCCCGTTGTGTGGGGAATTATGACTCGAGGCTTCTTGGATAACATTCTTATTCATGACATTTTATTACTTTGCTATATTTCCACGTCATTGACACATGTGAGAGAGCACTATCATGGTCCCATATCTGCTGCTACTGAGAAATGCATTCGTCCTCTTCTTCTCGAGTTCCTATCCTCATCCCATGGTATCTTATTCGTATGTGCACACGGACAAATAGAAATACAAGATGGATCTAGAGCGATCCAAACTTTTCACACCCGTACATTCATACATTCCTCCACGGACGGCCCAAGCACGCCTTAGAATCCTCCTCTTGATGGCGCTCGGTACTGATTATTGTAATTGTTGTTGTTGTAACCACCATAGCCCCCTTGCCCATACGAGTTCTGACTGTAGCCGTTGTACTGGGGTGTAGGCTGGAAGGCGTTGTTGGGACGCCCGCCATACTGGCTATTCCCATACCCACCCATGCTGGGAAGCGTCGGCTGCCTGGCGGGATCGGTACGGCCAAGCGGCGTGGCATTCGACAGCAAGTTGGCTCGATCACCGCCAACGGGTGTTTGTGGTGTCAGAGGTCTGAAGCTGCTGCCAGATCCATTCCGCGAGTGGGCGGAATAGGGGTTTGCTGGCTCTGCTCCGAGGTAGCGCTCTGGCGAGGCATCGCGCATGGGCACGACCTTGGTATCGACAGCCAAGTTTGCCTTCGTCATCGAGAAAGTGTCGGTGTTCTCGGTGAGGTTGGTTGTCTTTCGGTCCAGAAGGAGGGAGTTGCGAGCGTCGAGGGGTGTGAGCACATCCATATCACGCTGCATCTTCTCCATCTCCTTGCGGCGCTTGCGGTGCGGGTTCTCCTTGCAGCAAGCGATGATGGCGTTCCAGATGATAAGGATGGCGAGAATGCCAGTCAGGGCGGACTGGACCGCAATCAGGACGACACCCGTGACGGTCTGTGTTGTCTGCGCGATGCCGAACTCCTCGACAAAGACAAGAATGCATACAACAGAAAGCACACGAACGACCTGAATGACGATGTTGATAACATTACCAGACTTGCGCTCATATGGACGGCTCCAAAGAAGTAGACCGAGCATGAGTGCCTCGATGATGAGCTGTGCGATGGTCTGGACCATTCCGTGGCCATCAGCAGCAGCGAGAATGCAGCCCTTGCTGAACATGTAGATGATTGTCGGAACGAAGATCCACCAGTAATCCTTGCGGTACGACTCATAGAACAGACTGTACTTGACCCAGATGTCCTTATCATCGTATAGACCGCTGGCGTCACCTTCGGCCTGTTTCAGCTTACGGGCCGTGCTCCAGATCTTCCAGGAGAAGAAGAGCAGGACACCAGTGAACAAGGCTAGGGTGACACCTGCCAGAACCTTTGCTGCCCACGAGTCTCCGTGAGTGAATTGGAATACACAGTAGAGCACCCAGACGCCGTAGAGGAGCAGGATCAAGGTGGTGATGGCTCGAGCAATAGAGCCCCAGTAATGTTCGCGGAAACCACTGAGCGCCTTAGGGAAACTGCCGAACAGAGCCCAAAACTCCAGAATGACCTTGACCAACAAAATACCAACAGCGATAGCAGCAATAGCGATAGCGACAATCAAAAGAACTGTCATGAAGGTGTTCGCAGAGGGGATGCTGAGCTGCTCGACGTATCCCTCAATACCGCTTACAGCAACACGAATGCTGTTAGTGAAACTGTTAGGATCGGCAGTGACATTAGCGTTAGGGGCTGTAGTGTTGACGGTCGTCTCGATTTGTCGAGAAGCGAGGAAGACAAAGTCATCAATCGCTCTCTTGAACTTTAGAGTAGAGCTGTTGGTGGACTGAGTCGTACCATCCGGGAAAACCAACGTGGCGTTGCGCAGGAACTGGACGCTGTCCTCGGTCAGATTTCCGCCCGTAGCATTTCGGAAGCTGTCAATCGAGAGTTGAAGTTGAGTCCAGGGAAGGAGACCGGTCGAGAAGGCGAAGTTCTTGGTGAAGCTGCGGTAAACAGGGGGATAGGCGACGGAAAACATGCCGTTCATGGCCATGCCCTGGAACCACCCAAACACCTCCGTGAAGCTGGGACTGATGGTACCCATTCCTCCTGCCGAAGCACTTCCGGCCGCCGCACCACTGCCAGCAAAAGCTGCGCCCACGGCAGTAACGCCTCCCATAACCAAAGCAGCACCGGCCACCGTTGCAGCAACATAAGAAACAGCTGGGATGCTGGCAGTCTTGCCGTTCGAGACCTCAGACTGAATGCAAGCGGCGTTCTCGTTTGGGTCAGTAGAATCCAACGGCTTGAGCTGGAGCGTAGCCATCGCCGCAATATCGGGAATCTGGAAGGCAATGGAGGGGACGAGATCAGCATACGCAGCTGGAATCTGCTGAGTACCCCGAGCTCCAAACGTGCCAACAGGAACTATCGAACATGTTAGCATAGGTCATACTGTCAGATGATTTACGGCGTATATACCAGGACATAGCTGCTCCACAAAGGTGCCGTTGTCGCAGGGGTTGAAGGTGTTAGAGTAAACGTTTTGCCCGTACGCTGTCACGTTCAAGATGGCAATGACTTTCTGCTCCTTCGTACTCGATCCCAGAACGTCAAACGTGACCGTTTTGTTGTCATTGTTGTATGTGATGTCGACCCTCTCCACCGTGATATTCGAGTCTGGGTTGCAGTTGGTGAAGCCCACGGTCTGTAGGATATCCTCCGCGAACACCCCCTTAGTCAACACAGCAGCCGCCAAGGCAAAGGCCAGAATTCGCCTCGCCATTTCGAGCTTTCGATGTTGAGACTTCGAAAAATCAAAGGATAGGAAATTTGAAGAGTTCTTGGTAGTTGTGATTGCTGATATATCCTCCTGTGATTCTACGTTGTATGAGCAGCCCAAGCTCGGAATCACTGCGCCTGCTCTTCCAACCCTGGAGTCTTGCTTCTAAAATCGGTACCCAAAATCCAGCGAATGTGTCGTTTCGAAATGTCGTGATTCGAGTTTGTCTGCTGAAATGCGATAGAGGAGAGAGAATATGGATTCGTTTCGATGAGCGAGAAAAAAGAAAAAAGGGGACTCGACACCGGTCGGCCTGAAGAACAGAATGGCAAACAAGGGAAACAAAGGCAGAAGACAATCAAGTCTTCTTTGGAAAAAAGGCGGCCGAGGATCAACCTGGAACGAAGGGAATGGGCAACTTGTGCCCGGTGGCTCTAAGCGGCCAGTAGTTGTCGATGGCGTGTGGACGTCAGTTTGGCGGTCGATATATTGAAGCCAGACAAGAGGTGGTATCCTTCGGAAAGGGATCGACCAAGGGAATGGGACAGATAAGAAGAAGAGGGAGAAAGTGAATAAGAAGGGCGAGGAGGACCCGGCGGGTATATGAAACGAGAGGAGGGTTTAGGTCTAGTAGGTGGTAGGTGGTAGGTGGTAAGGTAGGGTTCGTGACGATAGACTGGCTACCGGTACCAGCGCTTCCCCAGGAGGGGGCGAACAAAGAAGAAGGAGACTTGGACTAATACGAGTCCGACACAGACGCACAAGCCAAAAAGAATGGAACGATGCCCACGATCAATCAAATAGTCACCCAGTGGTTGGGCACGAAGGAGAGGGAGAAAGAGAAGTGCGCATCCGTAGTGTAGACAGAACGGCCGAGGGCGTTGAGCACTGCTCCTCCAAGCTGAGGTACGGTACTGGCATACCTAGTACGCACACACTCACGCCTACATACAAACGGGCCCCTGCCCACCACGAGCTTGCTTACCTTGCAGAAGAAAAGAAGCCATTGACCAGTCACTCGAGGGGGAACCACCCAGTCATGGCATCCAGATTTGGCTGAGTGAGGAGCAGAAACCGTCCGACCTGGCGCCGCCACTGGGCGCGCGACTGCCAGCAAGACGCACGCTGTTCGAGGTTCAATTGGTAAGGGTGGCCCTGCAATGCCCTGCAGATTTTCCAGTCTGAAACAACGCTCTTCAGAAAGGGGCTTGCTCCTCAGCCCCTCGCAGCCCCTCGCAGCCCCTCGCAAACCCCTCGCCAGTCGCAGGCCCTGCACCCTAGGACACCCTAGGACACCCCCTGCCTCCGCCTAGGCCACGGCACCGCTGGCCACTGGCGCGCGCGCCCGTCAGCCGTGAACCATTTGCCCAGCGGCCTCCCGAAGGGGCTCTCCTTAAGCTCCTTAGCGGGGAACACTAGCGACGGCGCCATTCAACGTCCCCTGGCTATTTTTGAAACCGCTCCGCTACCCAAGAATGCTCTAATGCCAGGGAGGGCCAAGAGCCCAAGACGACGCCACGTCCCAGCAAACCAGGACGATTGTACGAGGATGATTGTATGCCTGCATCGGGCAACCGTCTTCGATCTGTCTCGTCTCGTCCGGTGCCTCGAGCGTGCAGAGGCCAGCCATTGCAACAACACGACACAAGATCGTGAGCTCATCGACAAGGCACAAGAGCAAGATTTCGAGGTGATCTTCGTTTGGTGAGAAGAGAGCAATCTTTGCCCATCTTCGTCATCTACGGACCAGTGCAACGACACCAGCGACTCGTCTCGATCTACCCCAGGATCTACCCTTTACTTTAGACAAGATTGAGATCTGGGATCCTTCTTTACACCATATCTCCCACTCCCCTTCTAGAGCTGGTCTGGTACCGATGGAGCATCGTCTGCGTCAGAATAAGAAGTGTTGCAGCCCGTCTTTGCTCCGCCACTCTTCTCTCCCTCACCATCTTGTACCGGATAGTACATGTAATACATAGACACAACAGCCCGTCATCTTCAGCTAGCCTTCTTCACCAGCAGGAGGGTGTTCGTTGTCAGCGCTGAACACCCCATTTGTTCTTACCTGTATCTCACCGTCTTAGGCTGATCGAGGAGAATATCACGAAAGAGTCATCTCACGCACTCGGAGTCTCGCTGTGCAGAGGACACCCAGGAAACCCTCTGCTCCTTTCTCACTTGGCATCACCCTTCTCCTTGCACACGCATGCATGATGCGTGAACGCCGCTTGTCAAATACACAATAATGTTTTCCGTCAACCCCAGTGGCTCTCAGTTAGTCTATAATAGCCTATATGACCAGTAATGCGCACAGCAATGATGCTGGCTGCGGCCAGTCCAGGGGCTTGTGTGATCGCCGGCAAATCTGCTCCCATAGTCATGCTGATGGATACATGGTCTCCTGGACGCCATGCCCTCCACGTGATGCTACAAGCGAGCTGTCCAAAGGAGAAGAAGAGCCATTCTCCCATGCGCCACACAGCCTGACTGAACCCCCATGGCATCCATCCAGTGGAAAGGGTTGCCCGATGCAAGGACGGCTCGGGGCGACTGGGATTCGGCCCCCAACCTCATGTCCCGTTCCGGCACGCGGCACGCGGCTCATGGCTTGAACTTAATCTCTCTTTGTGCCGCACGGGGCAGGCAGGAGGAAGTCTCGCTTGCTTGTGAGAAAAAAGATTGTATAAGTCTATCTTGTTGTGATGTATGGAATAAAAAAGACAAGAATCCCACCCGATCATCATCATTCAATGTACACCCACTCATTCGCTCATAAGAATCATGATATCCAATGTCCAACATACGTGAAGGCCGTGATCAAGAAGATGCTCGTGTCTTAGCGCGCCCCAATGTAGTCCAAGAGCGTCACCACTGAATGAAAATGAGAAACCCGAAGAAGAAGGATGCCTATGTACAAAATGTTCGGTCCAAGGAACGTAGTAAATGTCGAATTCTCTATCGACCGTATAGAATCTCTCGAGAATCGAGCTAAGACTGGGTATCTGAAGTGAAAAACTCTGTCGAATCCACCTGCAGGCTAGAATTGCTCATTGGTGGCCGTAGAAGCTTCCCTGACCTTGATGTGGCGAGTGCGAATACGGTGAGACCGATCCATGTGGTGTAAATTGGTCGCCCCCGGCACTCGAAGGGTCCATCATACTATCGTATGTCATCTGGTTCGCAGTAGGGTCTTGCAAACCAAGAGGATTCATCTGCATTGCGGGAAATGGCTCGACGTTTGGCGGGACGGGGATATACTGGTTCGGATTCGCCACAAAGGAACCAGTCGTAACAGGCATGGTGTTATACGTATGCTGATTGGAGAAGCCGTGGTGCATCGGATGCTGAACTCCCAGGGCCATGGTATCCAGGTTATGTGGCAACCCGTCAAACTGGGGATAGTACGGCTGTTGGAAAGGTCCAGGGTTCATAGCTTGGTAGCCATATGGTGTCTGCTGGGGACCGGGATACGCAAGTCCGCCAGGATGCTGTTGAACGGACAATTGGTTTAAATTCGGTGTATTGAAAGGTTGGTGTTCCCGCTTGACAGGGATGGGAGCGAAATTCCTCGGTGGTGGCTCCTGAACAGGGCTGATAATAGTGTCCGGCTCTATTTGTTTTCGAGCGACAAGTCGAAGAATAGGCAAGCTGATCTGCTCCATGTGCTTCGCAAGGTGAACGGTCAGCTTCTTCCAGGTCGGGAATGTCTTCGCGCAGAAACGACAAGGTTCATCCTGAGGTCTTGCTTTGGTCTCTTCATGGCACTTCTCAACCTTCTGCCATGTAGGATCAACACCACCGGCGCGCTTGATAGCGGCCTTGGTCTTCACCTTTGGCTCAGGAAACTTGTGTTCGCGAACAAGATGCTGCAGAAAATTGTCTCTTCGATAGCAAGTGTGTCGGCAGTCATCCACGTCGCACGTCCACCATTCGAGGTGACGATGTCCTTCATTTTCATGGCGGACCCAATCAGCCTTACGTTTGAAGATCTTTGGATCACGGCACCTATCCCAAGTACAAGTGAATGGTTGAACATCCTCATGAACATGTTTAGTCCAGTCAGAAGGCTTTTGAAACTTCTTCGCTTGGTAGCAGAGCTGGCATTCAAACTCGGCAGGCAGTGTGTTCGTCGGCGGCATTGGAATATCTTGAGGGAAACTATCCGCATTTATGGCACCCTCTAGTGGTGTCAAGTCGCCATCCGAGCCGTCGTATCTGGTGGATAGGGGGTCAAGACCCCGTGGATCGCCTTTTATATCTAGAACTGTAGCTGAACCCCCAAGGGCAATGCACATGACCCCGCAAGGGCAATTTCGATTTGAAACATGCTGAACGTGCTTTACTTTCGAGTTCAACAGGCTCTTATAACGGACGATTTGTTGATGTGCAATGCGATCAACAAGGTAATTGTTCTCGTGTTCCAGCATTGGGTTGAGTCTCAAAATATGCTGTTGGAACCCGGGAAAATTTGGAACGATATCCTCAATCATCTTAGTAGACTCTCCCTTCAAGTCGGCATCTTCATCGAAATCATCGTCGTCGTCATCATCATCATCCTGTACAGGTGGAGGAGCACCTTTTGACAGTTGTGCAACAGGAGGACCACCAGTCTTCTTCCACATCTCAACCAGACTAGACTGAGAACTATCGTTTGCGCCTTTCGGGAGGTCCGATTTGCTCCTCGGTCGTCGCAGAGTGTTCTTGACTTGGAGATTGAAAGGACTCTTGGGTGATGTGACAGGCGTGGCATTACTGATCGACCCGCTACGAGCATGAGTGGTGCCGATGGACGCGACACCAGCACCCATATTGACCAAAGCAGTATTCAGGCTAGGCATCGGCTGCTTCTTACCCCAGCTCATAGTCCGGCCTGGTGGAGCCAAGCTGCTCTGGCTCTCTCGTCTGTTACCAGCGTCAGGATCACTCGAAGTCTCCTCGTCTTGCGCTTGAGTGCTTCGTGAACGCTTCAGAATCTGACTCGCACTTGGTTTGCGAACGAGGCCACGAAGTTCCTTGAAGAAGATACTGGGTTTGCGGGGTTCGCGGCTTATTGAGAGCTTCTTGAGGAAGTTGCCACTTGTAATGCCTTCCATGTCATATATGCTGGGAAGACTACGACGACGAGTGCCCCATGTTGCGGCTCTCGATACGACCGAGTCATTATCCCTACACATCCTCTCAAACCGCTCTATAGCTGCTTGTGAGCTCTGAGGTTGGAATCGTTGGGATCCCTCCTGAGAAATGCCAAATAGCATGGGGGGATCTTCCCAGTTCCGGTTCTGACGCATAATCTGAATATCCTCTGCCGTGATCTCACCGCCAGCCTCTGTGTAGTATGTTTGGCCCGACAGGTGTTTGTTCTCAGTAAGATGACCTTTGGGGATTTCCTTGTCAGGTATTCCATCATTTTCCTCCAGCAAAGGTGGAGCCGATTGGGAGTCAGGAGCATCAGTACCCTGAGAAGATGCCATCCAATTCTTGACTTCTTGATTTTTCTCTTCCACTTTGCGGAGAGAGTCAAGCTCGTTGGCGCTAGGGACTTCGGCATTTGGCCGATTGCTTGGATCGAGACCTCTCTGACCGGTTCTGGAGTTTGGCACCCAGTTGCCTAATTCATCGCGTGTTGCAGATGTGCCTAGAGCATCTTGATAAGATGGAATAAAGTTGTCATCAGCACTGAAGCCAGCCCGCACGGTAGTGGGGCTGTCAGCTTCCGAGCGGAATGCGCTATCAATGTTATGTACCGGGGCATCCTTGGCCCACAGTGACACGGTGACTCGAGGACTTGGGCACGGCATTGTTGCTGCCGTGTGTGTACCGTCTTCACTCGACGGGCCGCTTGTGCTAGTTTTAGGGGTTAGCTGCGGCGCCGTTTGATCTGAAGTGACGCTGCTAGGGCTTTGTTTCACAGGCTTCGTCAGTTCCTGAGGTGATATTGATTCGGGGAGAGGTCCGGAGAACCTGCTCCTCGATTCTTTCCGGTCACTTCGAGGAGACGTGGTGTCTATCGAAGGAGTCTGATCGGGGCTCAAAGGATAAGTGAGGCTGTCGGACACATCGTAACTCTGGTTTGGGGCTGATTGGATGCTAAAGGCATCGATTGAATCGCTTGAGTGATTCAAAGCCAGAAGCTGGTCATCCAAGAATGATGGCGTCCCCCCGTCGTTGTTAAAATCCACGCCGAAGAAAGGGTCTTCGTCAACTTCACTGGCGAAGTCGCTTGACTGGTACTGCTCGCTCAAAGCAGAGAGAGACCCGGCGGGCGTGTTCGTATTGTTCAGCAGAGGAGACGTCGAGTTGCTCTGAGCCTGTGACGAGGAGAACGGCGATAAGTGGTTGGACTCGCCTGGCGTCGCCGGCGGGATATGTTGTGCCTGGTTGTCGTGGGGCCCGGCGTTGCGGGGCTCATGCATTCGACCTTTACTGCTGTCAAGCAGAGCGGCAGGATGCACGGTATAAGTTGAGGAAGACATGGCTGCGGAGAGGTGGGATCGGGGTGGCAGCAAGTATTTAATGAGTCGGTGGGTGAGGTCACCTCAGGGAGGTAGGTAGGTAGATAGGCAGGCAGTCAATGGGGTCACGTTCAGCTCCGGAAGCTGGACGACTAGACCATGCTCATGGCTTGACGGGGAGCGGAGTAGGTGCAGCTTCGCGGCGCCGTTAGATGGTGGGATCGGCCTCCGCGCAGCGTTAGACAGACTAGGGTCCCTCAGCTGGGAGGACTCTTGATAATAACGAAATCGCAAAAGAAACGCGATTCTGAATTCAGTTTCGGTGATCTATCTGATAAGTGTGCGTTGGGAGGGAGATCGTATTGAGCGACTTTGCCGACGAGAAAGTAGTCGGAAATTGGGGGCGAGGCGCTGCCTTGCGCTACCTGAGACTGATCTTTTGGCGACAGCGCTTAGAGAGTGTGGGTGGGATGCTAGCCGGGGCAGGGATGCACCACGCCTAGGCTGTGGAGCAGTGTAAGACAGCTCACAGGGGCCTGATTGAGGGAACTTGGGGCATTTAGCGAGGGGCAGCGATGCCAGCACCGGTATATTGGTCAGGGATTAGCAGAGATGCTACTGAATTCTCGAATCAGGGTTAGTCAAGTCGTTTGCCCGGTATATGACTCCAAGTCTGAATAGAAAAACGGTCGCAAAATGCCACTTGATAGTTCGCCTTGACTGTGGCAGAGGCAGACGGCCGGCATCCAGTCTGCAGGTACGTCCAGAGGCCGTGGCGGGGGAGGAAGCCGACAGGGTCTCGCAACGTAGGAGGTGCTCAGGTGGTGTAAGATAGGCCACACACAGAGGAAGAGTGATTCGGAAAGGGCTTCTAGAGTGATGTTGGTTCAACTAGATCGAACGACCTGACCAAGGCTGTGGCAGATGGCAAGGGGGCTTAACAGCAAACAGGCCTGAATGACTGACTGACTGTCCTGGAGAGGATGGAGTGCATGTGCAGCTAAGGATAAGGTCAGAACCATCAGGTAGAGAAAAAGGTGGGCGCTGCGCGACACGGGCAGATCAGTGGGCTCAATTGTGCAGGTCTGCGGCTCAATGGCGGTTGGCCCACTTCAGCACCTCCATCGGCGAGGCGTTCTCGTGGCTCGCTAGGCGCATTTCCCTCAGCCCCGCGCTCCATAGCTTCCCGTCTGCCCATCTAGAGATTAAGAGCGAGGCATTCTCCTCTCCATCACGGCCGAGGATGACATATCAAAGCTTCCCGCCCTCCGCGAGCTTCTCGAAACGGAGCCAGGTGAAGCAAGGGTGGCTGGACTTCCGTTCACCGAATGGTTTCTTGGTCCCGGGTCCCCTGTAACATTGATGTCATTCCCGATGTGTAAAAAGAACCTAGGCATATGAGGAACTTTTGTCCTTAGTGGACGACCGGATCGGCGACGGTCTGTCTTGACAGAAAAAACACTTTCCGCAATCGGCCAATTTAGAAAAGGGAAACAGGCGCCAGAGCGCGAAACGCTATTTGCCGCTGCCTGTTATCCGCTTTCCGCGGTCTCATTCTTCAGTGATGGCCAGGTTCAGCGAAGACCCAGGAGCCATGATCGCCGTGTCAAGCGACCAATGGCTGTATACTATCGCGTGTCGCTAATGGAGTTCCCGGACGATATTGTTAAGCATTTCCCCAATGCTGTCGAGAGTCCCACATGTAAACCCCTGGATGCCAACCTCTGCACTTCAAGTTCGCAGCAGGGCTAAGTGAAGTCGAAAAACGACGAGATCGCCAATCATGCCGGTTGGCACGGCAGACTAGGCTAAAGGTATGCTTAATGTTGTTGGCACATAACGCTGTCGCCCGGTGGATGAGATCACATCACCTTAAGTTGTACCGTCCTTGGCGATTTTGCACAGCACATGCCGAACCCATGCACACAGCCACAAAAGAGGGCAGTGACTTCGGTGTGGAGAGGCTGTTGCTGTCTTAGCTCGAACTGCTTGATGAAACTACACTTGGCTGTTAGCTTCAAGATCCGTAAACCGCGACCTATCAGAAGTGTCGGGAAGGGCATCCGAAACAAATATCGGTCTCCCAGTTCGGAGAAAGACTTCGGGCGATCATTGTGTCATGAGAAGATAGATAGTCGGAAGATTGAATAATCACTGCACAAAGGGCAATAGCTCCAGTACCAGGTTTCGAAGAAGGAGCTAAGTCATGTGCAGCATCCCGTGACATAGAGCTCCGACAGCTACCGGAGCTATTGCGTAGTTGACACCTCGCTGCGGGACAGTAGACGTTTATATCCATCAATCCAAACACATCTGACTTTAAAGGCAATTGCAAAATAATCAAGATGGTGAGAGAATTGTGACATTGGCAAATGGCTCGCAGACTAACAGAGATCATAGGGTCTGGAAGTTCCGTCATACATCTTGGGAGCTCTTACAGCTACAGGCGGTATCGCCGGATATGCGCGAACTCGGTCTGTGCCTTCCATTGCTGCCGGTTGCACAGTCGGCCTTCTCTGTGAGCACGATACATTACTTCAGGTGCCTGAGCTCTGCTTTGTCCACAGGAACTGATCAATGGGACAGATGGTCTCGGCGGATACCAAATTCAGAACGGCAAGCCATATGGCATCGAGCTGAGCCTCCTAGCTTCCGTTGTGCTCGGTGGATCGGCAATCCCGCGAGCAATCCGACTCCGCAAACCTGTACCGATCCTCTTGAGTTTATTGGCAACATTCGGTCTGGTCACTTTCGGCGATGCTTTCCGTCGCAGACTATGAGGTGGTACATCTCTTCACAGCCGCCCGGCCAAGCCGCCATAATCACTGATCTCTGCTCCATGGTATACATACAGAAGTCAGAATGCGCCTAGTAGGAGAGAGGCGCTCTGCAATAAAAGCCCAGTGTCTTTATACTATACATTGTGTCCAGAGTCCCGGTTGCCGATGCTTTTTCCACGCTTCCGAACGCCCAAAGTGATTATTTTGTACATTGTAATGAGTCACGGTCGCAACGGCGGACATCGTGTTGTAGCGTAAATCATACATCTCATCGAAGCATGCTGCCGTGCAGTTATGAGTTTTCGTCAATATCTTTCCACATGTTCCTGATCTTGGTCTTCTTGTCCTGGGCGTTGTTTCTATTCGCATCGACTCGTTTCAGACGTTCGGCTTTCAGGCACAAGTTGAGAGCTTGTTTGGCGTCATTACACATGCCCATTGACTTCCATAAGAAGCCGCGATCGTGACATTCCTCGAGGGCGACCATGAGATCCTCGCAGGCTATATTGAGTCAGTATGGCCTGACTGGGAACATCGAGCCTACGATCAGACATACCAGCGTTATCTTTGGTATGCAAGTGTGGATGCATAGTGAAGAGGTCTCTGCCACACCTAGAGATATCTTTGAACAGTGGCGGACAATGCGCTGGAATTTTTGCCGTGACGGACAACGAGAACTTGCGATTGTTGCTGTTCACTGTCTGGTGAGCTTCCGAAATTTCTCGGATCTTAGTGGTAGCGCAGAAGCCAGGTAAAGCTTTGACCACCCCCGCCAAATCTGAGCTTAACATTCCCAACCTGCGAACTACCTCAATCACAGAAGCCGATTGAACCTCATCTCATAGCCACCTTGCACAACGCCAACGAACCAGTCAGAGACGAATTCAAAGTTCAGACAAGAAGGTGCAAGAAAAGCTGTGTGAGCGAACAGCAATATGTCGTCATCTCAGGTCTCTTCTAAGAAGCAGCAAGGTAGGCGTGGCCATTAAGCATATATGAGTACAGGCGTCTTTGATCGCTAACGACAGCTGAACAGATTTGCAGCTTCAGTACTCTACATACAAGAATACGCTGCAGCAAATTGCTCAAAAAATCGGTGATGTCGAGCAAGAAGCAGAGGAGCACAAGTCAGTTGGCGAGCCTTCCCTTCCCTTCCCTTCCCTTTCCTTTCCTACTCTACTGTCTACGCTGCATTGGCGCTTCGGGTTCTTAGGAATTGAAGCCCGGGATGCCATCCTGCATCAGAGCTTTCTTTTCCTGCGAGCCACACCGCCTTCGACGCCGGGGAGCCCTCCTCACCGCTCATCTACTAACGTTAAACAGGCTCGTATTGGAAACGTTGGAGCCGCTCTCGGGGGATCGAAAGTGCTTCCGCATGATTAATGGCGTCCTCGTGGAGAGGACGGTCAAGGACGTGGTGCCCGCCCTTAGGACGAATGCGGAAGGGTTGAAGAAGGTCCTTGACGATCTCGTAAAGCAATACAAGACAAAACAAGATGACCTTGAGAAGTGGAAGGCACGACATGATTCTACCCCCCTTCTACCAATTTACATTGCTAATAATTTCACAGAAAAAAAACAACGTCCAAGTTGTGCAGTCATAGCCTCAAAGACTAAATGCGTGGAGGCATGAGGGGAGACTAAAAGCCATGACATCGATTCCAAGTGCTACTCAGTTGCTTTGTTCGACGTGTAGGGGTTGATGTAGCTCGTTGGTGTTCGCCGACTCTTCCAAGGTTCAATGCTTTTTACCGGAAGTGCCGCGACTCGAGGATCTCGATCCTTTCATCATGAGACTCGGGGTAGCAGTGGCATCGGGAGATACTCTCTTCAAATATGAGGGTATCACGGCATGCAAACATCTATTCCCGCAGCCTGATGATGCGGATGACAGCTCAGCCATATGTAGGATCCCCACGTGGAGGTGGTGTTGATGATGAGTTGTACAAAGCTCTGGTGTGTGGCGGTTAAAGCGCCTCGATGCCCAACCGGCAGTCGGTTGAGTTTTGAGGCTGTTGGGCTCTGATAGGTTACCAATGAATCAGACCTTGTTGGCGACGGCCTCCCAAATGGCCGCACCGAGTTGCCTGTAAATGACCCCGATGGAGGGGTCTTTGCTGACTCCTGCATCACATACTGCAACTAAGTGCCTTAGCTACATCGGCCGCTATAGACTAAACCTGCACGCTTGATGCGATATATTGTTCGGCTACATTATTCAAGGAACATGCCTGATCCGCGTACGTAGTCCTAGACGACGGTGCGGACTGTATCTGGTGTGCATTGTCGTCGTCCATCCACTCCTTCCATTGTAGTTGTGAATCATGCTCCATGCAGCTCAATTGGAAAAACACTTGAGACTTCCTGACGAACACAAGATGTGTCTGACGTGCTGGCGATAGGTCGACCTGTTTAATTTGGGAATATGTCCAATCGCCCGCAAGGCTTACCATGTAAGAGAAACGGCAAGGAGCCTTGTCTCCGCAGTCATCGTTTTATGTTATTTGTTACATGTATGTCGGAGTCAATGTAAACACTGAGCTAACGTGGTTGTCGAAGTTGACATACTGCCAGCTGTCGACTCAGCCCATGCCGGTGTTGCGCATTGCTGGCACCGATTCGAGTTGGCTGGGTACTGCCGGGGACACAGTCAAGCTCGCATCCATGAAAGCTTTCCAGGCAACGTTGATGATGACAAGTTTGCTGAGATTCTTCGAGGTAGAGCCTTGTTAGGCTGGGCTACCTAATACACGGCGTGACGTTTCTGCATGAACGGCCGGCTTTCTTTCACACCATCATCGACTGGGCTTTCCCAAAAGGCTCTAGGGGCTCTGAGTTGTTCAAGTCCTTGGGGAGTCCGAAGTCCTGCAGTCTCGAGAGAGATGGGCTGGCGTCGCAACTGTCTTGTGAGTTATGACATTCATCAAGACGTTCGCCATCTTAGTCCGCTGGTGGCTTGTTCAGATCATCGCCTTTGACTACCTACCTATTCAGGACGCCTTGGCTCACTTGACTTGCCAGAGCTGTTACCCACTCCCACATCATTAGGCCATTCACACAAGACCAGTGCGATAGGCAGCTTCATTGGCGTTGACAGGAGGGAGGCTGTGACTTCTCCGCATTTACGACTGAGCAGGTGCCATGATTTTCTTCCAATGAGAGTTGTTGGTGATGGCCAATTTTCCTTATTGGAGGAATAACGAGCGAGTAGGATGAGGCTGCTATCTGCCTGTGTTCTGTGTTCACGCTTATTTCCACCGCGACGGTTGGGGAGGGAATGCTGGCCAACCACCCACCCGACCTCATCTCTGCAGGGCAGGCCTTCGAGCCCGAAATGGCCGCCATATGGGCCTTTAGGCACCCTTCAGCCTTTTCTTACTCCTGACACTGCTTAACCTGTAACGGCGATTGTCGAATCAAGCGCCTGCTCCACCCTCCCTGATATCTGCAGGCCGGGACAGACCACCAGTGTATGTCTTACCATGGCCGACGACGTAGCTCGGCTCCAGCTCTGGAGGGAAGCGATGAACTACTACTACATCACACGCACGACGTCAAGTCGAGGTCCATTGCCGTTCATTCCGCTTGGGGATCGTCGTTGATGTCAGAGCTCATGTTCAGAAATGACCAAGCGCTTGCCTGATAGAAGCACCTGGCTGGCAACCCACACCGCCGGACACGGGAAGTGCCCCATTGCTTGCTGAGCAACGAGGGGTACATCTGCGCTGGCTGCAATACTACACCGCACGACGTTGGTGGATGCATCGCATAGAACCGGTGGATACGGAGAACTTGGTATATGGAGCTTACTACCAGGACCCGATCCGACAAACCTGCTCTTAAACACCTCTTCAACGGGCCGGTGCATGACCATGGAGAAAAGACAAGGTCTGGCGGCTTGTAGCACCTCGCATGGACTACCTGTCGATATGTTTAGCCAGCCACTGTCTATAATGTAAGACGATAGGTCGGATGCGCCGGGTTTCGGGGCTATTCAGCCTCCTGGCCGGCCATTTCACACGAATTAGGACGGACGACGCTCTCGTAGATGCGGGCAGATGCTAGCTAAGTGATGAAAATCATAGTCAGCCATGAGACCGAGGAGGTACTTTGAAATGCGGGAAATCTAGTACATTTTTGGTAGGTGGAGAGGTATCTATCCCAGTGACGCTTTATCGATAAACCTGGGCTGGCCCCCATCTCGTCGACTTAAGGTACCTTGTTAGGTTGGTAGGTACCAAGCTTACCTGAAAGCGGCGGCGGCGATGGATGGAAGGCCCCATGTTTTTGTTGTTGACCGCAAGCTCACCCGTGGTCAAGACCCGCTCGGCCGCATCTCTGCGCTCTTTACCTTTCTCCCTCCTGCAAACCCCACGCACGTACAGTCCTTGCAGCCATCCAACCTACCTACCGACCGACCGACCGCCTAACACTCTGCGTCTCTCTGCTGCTGCATTGCGCTCAGCATCTCGAGGCGCCATTTGACCTGACCTGACCTGATCTGGCCTGACTCGATTGACTAACGTAGCCTACCTTACGTTTGGCGGTTTGCGCGACCATCGGCCTCCAATTGCAAAGCGGGTGAGTGAACAACAAACAGCCCTGTCTATTCCTGTCGCAAAGGTGGCATATGCGGCCTTCTGTGCTCTTATACTGGTAGTGTGTGTCTGTGTATGGTGGATGGAGCGCTTGCTTGTCTCGCCTTGCTTGCCTGGCTTGCAGTCCGTTCCGTCGTCGTCTGGCGCAACACGCCGCAAAGCAACAACGGGTGTTTTGCGCTCCCGTCCTCCCATGCGCTGGTCTTCCCATTCGGGCAACGTAACCTAGAGGACCACTCTGTTTCTGACGCGACTTTGCAGATATCCACGAGGCACACACAGGCTCTGTGGATGCCCAGCCAATCTTCCCGACCCGCACATCCCTTCTCCCGCTGCCAAAGCTCTCCTCTTCCGGGATAGGTAGACATACATACCTTTAGACACGAGAAGACCAGACTACCACCCATCTCCCTTCCACATACAGGAGGCAGCCAACCAGCGCCGCTCCAGGTCAGCAGCTCGTGTAACCCGTGGACAAGCATCTCTCCGCCAGGACACGCGCGCTCGCAGGCACGCACGGCTCCAGATATTGCAGTGACTTGGATCGAACCGGGGAACAGCGAGTCTCTTCCTCGGCGCCCCGTCCCAAATTGTTCATCCATTTAGGACAAGACAATCGTCCTGCAGCAGGGCGATCCAGCAGCAGAGCTACCGAGCGCTAGAGGCCACTCTTTGTGGGACCCGCAGTAGAGCATCCACCCCTCATCCCGCCTCTTTCGTCCCAAGCCCCGGAACGTCGTCACAGCCTGAACGCGCGAGCCAGGGCAAGACGAGTAAAAATAATCCTGGGACTGCGCGAACAGGGCACGACTTGACGCATCTCTGCAGCTTAAGCCGCCCAAGAGAGGAAAAAATAGGTCGCAAGCCTTACTACCCTGCAACGTGTCAGAGTGCCGGGGACACATCATCCCTAAACAGCTGTACGAGCTCGTCAGTCCAAGGATTTTTCAAGAAGCTCCCACCCGTCTGCAGGTAGCCAAATATGTCCGACTCCCCCCAATCCCCTCCCAAAGATGTCGAACAAGGTGTACAGTCACCCGACGAGGACGCACAAATGAATGAGTCTCAAGACCCACACGGCGGGCTCACCTATGAGTTAGAGGTGAAAGAGCAGGACCGGTGGTTGCCTATAGCCAATGGTGAGTTGAATCTCGTCTGATCCCTTCTCTGCTTCATCATGATTCGCCTCCCAGACCGCAGCTTTACCCTTCTTGAGGTTTGCGCTGCATGGCGACTCGGCGACTGTGGAGGTCTTTCCTTGGTCAACGACTGGCATCGCTTCTCGTCTGCCTCTAAGAGGACCGCGCATATATCTATTCGTCCATGTCTCACGACTCGTCTCCCAAGTCGCCGGAGGCGCCACCTTCTTCCTCCAAGGCCGACAAGTATGATCTCTACGATGCTAACATACGGAATTTCGCACCAGTGGCCCGAATTATGAAAAATGCCCTTCCTGAGAATGCAAAGATAGCCAAAGAGGCGAAGGAGTGCATGCAGGAATGTGTCAGCGAATTTATCAGCTTCATCACCTCTGAGGGTAAGTCACAGCTCATCCTCTTGTATATTCGTACAGCCAGTTCATCGAGCCTGACCTATCACAGCCTCGGAGAAATGTCATCAAGAGAAGCGCAAGACTGTTAATGGCGAGGATATCCTGTTTGCCATGACATCTCTAGGCTTTGAGAACTACGCCGAAGCTCTCAAGATTTACTTGTCGAAATACAGAGAAGTAATGCGATCCCATTCAGCATGATACAGTGTTTGCCAAGAGCATCTTGGCCGACTCAAGGAAGCTAGTTTCTAATCATTGTCGCAGCAGTCTCAGTCCAATAGGGGCGAGAACCAGCAGAACCGCCCGGGCAGCCAAGGATACGGCGCGGCAGGCGGTGCAAGTGGCTCCAACCCCAATGCGTCCGGCTTTCAAGGTGGCGACCTTGCTGGTCAGCAAGGAGATGCGTCTGACCCTGCATACATGTACGCTCAGGGTGGCCACAACGGTGCTGGAGCTGGCGAGTACTAAACCGATGTTCTGTGGCTCTTCGAGGTTACCAGACTTTCAGAAATGTTTCCCAATGAGATCGAAGTGCTTTTAGGAGGGCAACATCCTAGTGTTCGGGCTCCTGTCATCGAAAACGCGCCAATTGTGGTCCTAAACCTCAGTGTGTATAAGTATGTTGCCAAAGGTGCCTTTGGAACCTCCCAAGGTTTTAAGGGTTGGGATTTGATATTGTACATGAAGGATGGATAGGAAAGGGGCGAGGAATATCGGTTGCCCAAAAGTATGGGACTTGCTTGTTTGGCCCCCTGATTCTTGATAGATTCCCTAGGGCGTTCACATTCCCCTTCTCACGTTAGCTCAGGAGCGGTCCTGGGGCTACGTTATCTTACTTCGGCAGAATCCTCGTGGCTTTTGAGTGTAAGGAAACGGGCCATACATCAGAAGCAAATAACTACACGTCTACATAGCTTTCTTTTTCTATTTCCTCACTGATGTCTCTCATCAACCTGTGACCTGATTGTGCGTGGGTTTCTTCATCGGGCTCATTTTTGAACTTGTCACGCAGCACATGTTTGTCTCGGGCAGACCTTGTGCACCCAACCCGATACGCCTTGTGGCATGGAATTGCCTAGGCCGTGCAACTTCACGATACGTCGGACCAGAAACTTTCGATGAATGTTTAGCCGCCGCTCCATTTGGTCTTAGAAGATCACTTACCCTTTAACTTATTTCCTGGAAAGCTTATAAGTGGTGTGGAGACCAATCGTTAACCTTAAAAGATGATCTAATGTATAGATTTTTGAACTGTGTCTACTTGCGAAGGGGATGCTCATGAGCTATAATTCATGTGTCTAAGAGCATGAATCTTCAAATGGAATTATTGTATTTCCTGTTGTCAAGTTGACAGTCATTGAATCAAGCCACAAGGTGGCTGTCATCCGATGAGGTAATCCGACTCGATTTGGATTGACGCACGGACCATATCTTCCACTCGTGGGGAGAAATCTGGGAGGCGCGGTCGTAGGCTGCTAACAGCCCCGCCAAAAACTTCGAAAAAAGACTTCACCAGCGAAATACTATAACTCGCGGTCAGCACAGTAGCCAAGTTCTTTTGGTGCTGTAGCTTTACGAGAATTCGCTATCTTTATCTTCCTGGGTCAAGAGACAATTACTATGTCAACCTCTTTGTGTTTAGTGGTCTCGGCTTCCTTTTCTTACCCAATACACCATACCATCATCCTATCCCCAGCCTCGTTTCCATTCTCCCCGCCAGTCCAAGACAGAAGACGATAAGCCCTCTCGCCATGGCGAGTGCCACACCAGTCAAGACAGGGCGCCCGCTCTCACCCACGCTCAAGTCGAGCGCCACACTAAAGAGCATCCTACGAACAAATACGACGATGAAGCGGGCGAGATCCGATGACGACGACGAACCACCTTCGAGTCCTACCAAAAAGCGGAGGGTAGTTTTCAACATGGACCTTAATACCGTCCAAGCCGTGAGCTCGCGCTCGCTTGAGCAGACCAAGAAAGAAGTGCGGAAGGCCCTGATAGATCATGGCCGAGGAGAGGAGGAAGGCTACGATACCCTGAAGGATATATTTGCGAACGATCGACATGCAAATTCCGATTCAGCAGAGGACGACGATGCCATCAAACCGGAGGAACTAGTAGTCTATCTTGTCGCTCTCACGACATGTGTGCCACTCATTGACAAGTCATGCTCCGGTCTTGTTCATATCATCACTCAGGTGAAATGGCTTGGCCGCGATGATGCTTTCGTCAAAGCCTACGTCCAGTTCCTAGCGGCTCTAGTAAGCGCTCATGGGTCATACCTCGGTCACGTCATATCCATGTTTGTCGACAAGTTTCGAGAAACTAGTTCGTCTTCGTGGACTGTGCCTGGTTTTAACACCGTTGACCGCCGAACCATGAAGGAGAGACTTCACTCCGGTCTTGGCTATTTACTCGACCTCTTCCCTGCCGCGCGATCGATCACACGAAACGTCATCTCACGGGATTTCCCGTACTCAGACGAGTCCGCGAAAATCCACGTCACATATATTCAGCATTTGTTGAAATTGCGGGAGTACGCAAAGGATCTAGGACCAGATATCATGGAGCTTATTACGGACCGGCTTGTTAAGATCGATGTGAAGATGCAGCTCGACCTAGATGACCTAGATGACGAAATAAGCGCTGCGGTTGCCTTCCAGCTGAAAACCGCGGAAATTGGTGGGCTTGACGATGATGCCGATTCAGAAGAGAGCGATGTAGAGTCGCTGGCCAGCGACGATACGGATTACGACGAACAGGCTGCTCAAGTCAAATCTATTACACAAAATGTCCAGAAGATGGACTCAGCTCTCGACATCCTTTTTGAACTATATACCCCTGTGTTTGCCGACCCCTCATCACCCGAAGCGATGAGCTGCTTTGAAGATCTTCTAGCGGAATTTACAAACATCATACTACCGACAATTCGATCGAAACAGGTCCAGTTCTTGATCTTTCACTTTAGCCAGCGATCTCAAGCTCTCACTGATATGTTTGTGGGAACGCTCTTCAATATTGCCTTCCAAACCAACACACCCATGGTTTTGCGGCAAGCAGCTGTAGCTTATCTTGCGAGTTACGCTGCGAGAGGGGCACATGTGACGCCCGAAAATGTGAGGAGCATTGTCGACGTTCTCGTACAGCATATTGAACTGTATCGAGTCAGACACGAAGCCTCATGCCGTGGTCCGTCCTTGCCACGATTCACTCTGTATTATGCCCTGACACAGGCGCTGGTACGTCTTTCCCCTCTGTCACCCGCAAACAACACGTGCTAATCTAGAAGCAGCTCTATGTTTTCTGTTTTAGATGGAAAGATCTCGTTGTTGCAACGCCCGACATTGTTGACCCTGATGACGAGGTGTCTTACTTTGGGAAAGACCTCGAATGGCTTAAAGGCTTGAAAGAAACCCTACGAGAGCAGATTTGGTCCAAGTTCAATCCTCTCAAAGTTTGCAATCCGGCCATCGTTGCCGAATTTGCCAAGCTTGCCGGTCATCTCAGGTTTATGTATGTGCACGACAAGCTGCAATCCAACCGACGAGTACACCTGTCGCAGTTTGTGGCTGGTGCCTATGGGACTGGTGATGCGCTCCGAGATACTGGCTACGACCCCCATGACGAGAGTTGGCTGCAGCTGGACCCCTACTTTCCATTCGACCCATACCAGCTGCCGCATAGCAAGCGATGGCTCGACGACGACTATAATCCGTGGAAGCCAATACCAGGCCTGAATGGCCAAGACGAAGATGAGGATAGCGACGATGAGGCCGATGTTGATGATGGAGAGCTAGAGGAAGAAGATACAGCAACAGATGATGAGAAATTGGACGACTGAGAGCTTGTAACGGCTTTTTTTGATGATCTGCGTTACCATTTGCGTGGCGTTTTGAGGGGCTAGGTGGGCTTTACTGGCATGGCGTAAGGATCTCAAAAGACATTGGCAGGAATGGTAAAGAGCGCTGAGGATTATGCATAACAGCGATGCATCGGAGGCGTTCTGCTAGAACTTGCTTTGGACAGGCAACTTGATTCATAAATAGTCGTATATTCACGACTTATCACTTCAAGTATCGTTTCTGATTGTGCTTCTTCATGTGCTTCATTCCTAGGCTGTGCCTCAGGGGTTGATCTTTGTCTAAACTTTGTTGTCCATGATACATCATCCACAAGGTGCCGAATCCTAATCCGCGCTCTATCTTATATGTTATCAGTCACTCACATGGCTTGCGACCATCAATTTTCCTCGTCTGGGAATAGTCTTCCAAATCAGATATAGTAAGCTCGACTTCTTGATAAATGGTATTGGTGTAAGGGGCCTCTCGTATCAGAAGAGTCTGACCCTCTTACTTCCGGTCAGCGTCCAGACCAACAATCCGCAGTGTTCCGGCGTCAGTAAAGGCAAGGAAATAACGCGTAGGATGCCACGCCACAACAGGGCAGGAACTGGCCGTCTTAAACGTGTGAACGTGCTCGCCCGTCTCGGCGTAGTACACCTCGACGCCAGTGCCCTCATCGCTGCCGCCGACGAGATACATGCCGTCCCAGGTGAAGCTGAGGCTGCGGACGGGTCCGCTCATGCTGGTCATCGTGCGCTGGCACAGCCAGTCGGTCGTGTCCCATAGCGAGATGATCGAGTCGCTTCCGCCCGTGGCCAGGTACTTGGCGACGGGCGACAGCTCAACGCTCAGGCATGATGAGGTGTGCCCTGCGAGGGCGAACTCGTTGGATGTCGCGCCGGGTATATCATAGTCGTAGGTCAGGGCAGGCTGGAAGTCCGGGTAGGTCAGGACGCGTACTTTGCCCTCTCCAGTGGTGATGAAAATGACGCTGCCGTCCCAGGAGAAGCTGATCTGGTTGGTCTGGACGGGTTGCTGGAAACTGGCCCGTGGTGTTGAAGATGCAGGGTCCAATATGAAAATATTATCTGTCTATTGTACAGCCGTCAGCCGAACTGCACTGTCTAAAACAGTCAACACAGTAACTTACTTTATTACCCACGATGAGGGACTCGCCATCAGGAGCCCAAACTACCGTGAAAGCCTCGCCTAGGCCTTTCACTTCGTTAATGCAGGTTTTGTTGCGCACGTCCCAAAACTTGACGACGCCATCATTGCTGACGCTACAGAGCTCCGATTCCTTAACCGGGTTGAAGGCGACCTTCTCTATCGGAGCACCATGCCCCTTGAGGTCAGTGGAATAGCGAGCGTTGGGTTTCTCAGGATTCCCTGAGAGTAGTCAGTTTGGTAGATCTGAATGATAGGCAGGCTCGAGGTTTGAAATGTGTTCCCTCCTCGACCTTGAAGATACTCACAGACACGAAGACTTTTGTCTGTAGCCCCAACAGCTATCAAGCTGCCTGTGGCATTCCAAGCAATTGTGCGGATGGTCTGAGAGCTTGGAGTATGGTAGGCCTGTGTCTTCATGGATCCAAAATAATTGGGAAATCGGTCCTTGACCAGGCTCTGCCTCGGCTTCAGAATCGGCGCCATATCGCGCAGAAGACAAGGCTACCCCCAAAAGTGTGGATTCTGTACTTTCCATTAGCAGAGAGCGTTTGACTCTTGAGGGGCATGGCTGGAGGAGTTGGCTCACTGAAGAAGCTTGTCTGGTCCAACAGGAAGGCGGACAGGTTCTGGGTGCCTGTGAACCCAGCAGACACTCTCAACGACAGCGTAGGCACAGCTGAGAGACACTTGACAGAGAGATAAGAATTGATTGAGCAAACATCGCCCCTTAGATTGGCCTCAAATGCGTGGGTATAGATATCGCAACTAGGTACCTAGGTAAGGCTGGCCTCTGTCGCTGGGCCTTGTCGTGGATTATGCAGGTACGCACGGTGCCAGCAGAGTTTAGGTCCACCAGCCACCAGGTCCCACAAAGCCCTACGACAGCGGCCCCACCATTGGAATAACACCCACCAGTGATGCAATGGTAGCACCTTTAGCAGGGGGTCACTAGGGACCTCAGCTAGTCATACCTACCTAAATCCCTAGTAGCAGCCAGCTGGCCGGTAAGCTTGCCAGAGTACGGACCCCAATGCTCTCCAGAACAGGATCAACATCACGACGGCAAACACACGACCACCAAATCTGATATGCGCCTTTATAGAGAATGAGTCCCATAATCAACGATATTGCACACGAATGAGGTCGACCTTGAGCCCTCGGCTCCGAATAGCCAGCCATGTACTGGCCGGTTGGAACTCCTCGGATCTATGCCACGAGCAGTAGTCAATCCGCCAGCTTCAACCTCGTCGTCTCTCACGATGGCATCCCGTCACCGCCTCTGCTCGAAGAAAAGAGGCCCTCCCTGCTAAGCGCCGATTCGGCATCAAGTCAGGAAGGTCTGGGAGTACCGCCTACTCCGCTTACCCCGACTACACCCGGCATTGCCTCCGTTGAGCGGGACGATCAAGATGAGCAGGGCTTCCCGCTGCCCACCGACCCTGTTCCTGCCAGCATACCATTGAAAGAGCCAATTCTGGCTCTCCGGGTATCCCGGACCGGCAACATTTTTGCGGTCATCACAGCAACCTCTATGACCGTATGGCAAGCAAAGGTAGGACCATGCTAAAGAGGAACACGATATCTAGGATGCTGACTATCTACAGCCAACCGTTGTCCTCGCCGTTGTTGTGCGATCAGAAGCCTCGCTCAAATCCTACGGCAGCAATGTCGATTTGCTCCTACGCCCCGATTCAGCCATCTTCGTGGTCCACACTACGTCGGGATTCTTGATCACATACTCACTTGCGACAGACCCCGAGTCTCGAGTCTACAAACCGCACTTCCTTAGTCACACGAATATTCAGAGGAGGAAACAGAGCCATTGGGGCGGCCCGGGCCATGTTGCCCCGGAGCAAATCATGTGGGGACCCGGCGAGGGGCCAGGCGTGCGGGACGTCAGTGTGCGCTTCAGAATGGTAATCAAGGTTGACGCGGGGATCGAAAGTGCTCTTGCTCTAGACGAAGAGCTGGTAGTCGCAACGCGGAAGCCCGCCGCTGTCCAGTGCATCCGGTGGACACCCGACAGCTCAGGAAGCCAGACGAGCACCGAGTTGCTGAGCCGGATGGCCTGGGTGGACAAGAAGGTCACGATAACAGAGATGACGCATGACCGGCCAATGAACCTCTCAACATGGATCACCAGTGATGGCAAGGCATATGCCGTCCAGCGGACGCCCAACGGGCAGCCAAACGGCGAGAATGGAGAGTTGGATCCCAAGAAGCTCTTCAAGGGGCATTGCTTTCACAATCCCCAGGGAGAGAACGGCCACGCAAAAAGGGCCGTCATCAATGCGAGATTCTCACTAATCGCAGTCGGCTGTGCAGATGGCAGTATCCAGGTATATACCGTCAGAGATTATTCTGGCAATATACCGACATCACACGTTCACACATTGCCCGTCTCGAGGTCGACTTCGGGGTCTCTGGCCACCTTAAGCTATTCTCCTGATGGGTTTTGCCTGCTTGCTGGATATGAAAAGGGATGGGCAACCTGGAGTGTCTATGGCAAAGCCTTGTCCAATAGCTTCAACGCAGACAGCGCTGTCGTGGCAGCGAACAATGAGCCATGGCTCTCTGGCGTCAAAGACGCCTCGTGGATCGGTGGTGGATCCGAGATTCTGTTAACTGGTCAGCAACATGAGGCTCTATGGCTCATGGAGATGGCGAAAAGTGCAGTCACGGGATGTTATAGCTCTTCAAACATGTTTCGGACCGTTCTTCAGACGACTTCAAGTGTCATGATCTATCGGGGTTATGACTTGCCAGATCTCACTTCCATATCTGCAGAGCCGTTCTTGTGGCATACCGCTAGGATACCGGCAACATATCTATGGAACCAGTGGCCAATCAAAGCCTCTATTATCTCCGCAGACGGGCGTTATATCGCAGTCGCTGGAAGAAGAGGCTTAGCTCACTATAGCATCAATAGTGGACGGTGGAAGACTTTCGTCAATGATGCTATGGAAAATGAGTTTCAGGTCAGGGGAGGTATGTGCTGGTATCAAAACATTCTTGTTGCAGCCGTTGAAGCAAACAAAACCTATGAACTACGTCTTTATTCCAGGGACAGGGATTTAGACAATACATCAGTTCTTCATGTACAGCGGATGCCATCTCCAGTCGTTCTTATCACGCCATCTGGGGAAGATTCTCTGTTGGTGTATACGTACGACAATCTGCTATATCATTTTATTTTCGCGCCTGTCTCGGGATCCGTACGCCTGGTACAGGTTGGCCAGATCGCCTTTCATGGCATCGTACGGTCACCAGCCAGAGTCAGGGGTCTGAGTTGGGTGTTACCGGAAAGTCAGCTTGTGGACGGAGATCCGTCGCAAGATGTCGCAGTTGCATCCGTGCTATTCCTAGTAGACGGGAAGTTGGTGTTGCTCCGTCCGTCATTGAACGATGAAGGCCAGCTAAAATATGACATGCGTGTCATCGCACAAAATGTCGAATATTACGCGTCTATGAAAGACCAGCCGTTCTTGAGCACAATGGGCGGCCCAGACCCGGGGCAGTTACCGGTTGGCGCAGAGACAGAGGATCTACGAAACTCGCTGTGGATCTTTGATGGCGGTGAACTGAAAGCGTGGACGGACATGCAAGGTGTGCTTGAGGCAATATCCGGGGAGAATCATCGAGACTTACCAGCCAACGTCGTTGTACCTGTTGACTACTATCCGCTCTCTATACTCCTTGGCAAGGGCATCGTTCTCGGTGTCGAGCCAGATCTAGTCCAGAGAAGGGATATAAACTTCTCCTTCTTCCGCTTCTCGATACGAGTAAGTATCCGTAAATGCCCTTTCCTGCCGTTCATTTGCTAACATCATCAGACACATCTGTTTGTTCCGGACATTCTCCGCCACTATTTGACTCTCAATAGGTCAATACCTGCCCTTCACCTTGCCCAGCAATATGAGCACCTCGCATACTTTGCACATGGTCTCGAGATTCTCCTACATCAAGTGCTCGATGAGGAAGTCGATACCTCCCCTCCACCATCTCCTGAAAATGCCATCTTGCCTCGCGTGCTGTCGTTGCTCTCTTCATTCCGCCAATATCTTGATATTGTCGTGCAGTGCACCCGGAAAACAGAAGTCCGGTCGTGGCGTACGCTGTTTGCCTATTTGCCGCCACCACAGGAGCTCTTCGAAGAAAGCCTTCTACGCGGAAGCCTAAAGACTGCCGGCGGGTATTTGCTGATACTACACACCTTCGATGAGCTGGCGACAGCCAGCGAGCAGAGCGTGAGGCTGCTGAGCCGAGCCATGAATGAAGGTGATTGGGAATTGTGCAAGGAGCTAGCGCGCTTCCTTGCGGCCCTCGACGAAAGCGGGGACACACTCCGTGAAGCGATGGAGATGGTGAATGTGAAGACACAGTCGGAGAGCCCGATTGGCAATCTTATAGCGAGGCTTGAAGTCCCGCATCGGAGGCTCAATGGCTCCGGGCATGGACGGCAGTCCGGAAGCGACTCGGATGCACAGTCCAACAGTGACACTGCAAGCATCGGATCGCTGAGTCCATCGGATACGAGCACCGCTACCGGTAGATGAAGAGATATCAGCCTCCTCCATGATCACTGGTTGTGATGCTTGACAACATGAAGACTACAGGTCTTCAGATACTTTGGATACCCGTCGATTAGGATACACATGCAGCGTCAATAGTACCATCATCATTAAAGACTTGCGTAGCCTCGATATCGTTTAGAAAGGGGAAACCCCCATTGAAATACGGAAAGTAAACATAACCCGGGGTCCATTACTTTACCGCCGTACTTTACACTATTGCCATACTGATTTTGGGTATCATCACATTTTCCTGTACAAAACCAAATCCCCTTACCGATCCATCCACCCCCATATCCAGATATAGATTCCAGTCTACGACATCCTCGAGGGGCCTGATGCCACTGACACACTCTGTCGTCTCCCCCTCCTTCTGATTTCTCTCCATTTGTCCTTGATAGTAATGACCTCGCCCTCCGCCCGTGCCCTGTCCCGTCCCTCACCGAGGTCCTCGAGATTCTTATTCTCAAGCTTCCTATGGCCATTGCCATCGCTCGTCCATCGCTGCACATCGGGTAGATACGCCCAGGAATAGAGCGCCCCGAACGCCATAAACGAGCCGAAGAGCAGGAAAATCAAGCCCTGCCTCTTCGAGTTGTTGTAGCCCGCATTGATGCCGTATACAACGACCACGGCCACCATGCTCCCGAGCTTCCCGGCTGCGGCGGATATGCCGTGGCATGTGCATCGATAGGTGGTCGGGAAGATTTCGGCGGGTATTATGAAGGTGAGGGTGTTGGCGCCTATTCAAGGGTGAGCTGAGTGTTGCCCATGCATCAGAGACCCCAGTGACAACTTACCAAAGTTAAAGAAGAAATGACAAATGGCAACCAGCACAACCGTAGCCGGAGCGCCCTCCTTATGCGCGACGCCATAGTAGACGCCTCCAGTAATGACGAATAGCACGGCGAGGAGCAGAAAGGACACGGTCAGCCACTGTCGTCTCGGCAGCCGGTTGACCGCGAAGATGAAGCAAGCACTGCCAGCTATCGAAGCGATCGATACAGTCAGCAAGTACTGTTTTGCCTGCTCGAGGAGAGTGTCGTATATGGTGTTGCATGGATGCCAGAAGTCGGTCTGCCATGACGGAAGACCGTGTTCTTTCCACATGGGAAGCGTCGAGTTGCCCCCTGGTAGAGTCGAGTTCCAGCACCACAAATCATCCGTGATCGAGCTCTTGCCGGTTGTCGACCACAAGTCTGCCAATGTGCCCCCCTTATCAAGCGAGAATCCGTAGAAACTTATGTCCAAGAAGCACCATGTCATTGCCGTTCCTTTACTCCTAGTCAATAGATATCCTTAGATATATCACAAGGGCTTACATACCAAGTAAATAATACCAGTTTCCTTCTTGAATAAAGTAACGGTATAGATCTTCTCTGGAGAACTGCACAGGCATGGGCTGTGGTCCGTTCGAATGAACGCCATTTGGCGAGTAAAGACCAATGCCGTTCATCGCTGCTGGAGGAGCTCCGTAGATCCTCTGGGTGTCCCGGAAGGCTGTTCCCGGCTTGCGCTTGACTTCGAGGCTGTAGAGACCGCAATCGTATAGGAAGAAGCGGAAGATGATGGCAAGAACAGCCGGGACGGCACCGGAGCCGATGACGATGCGCCATATACCATCCACAATCTTCTTGCACTCCTGATCGTTCAATGTGTTGATGCCGCATTGCTTCCCTGTCAGGTCGTACTGGTTTTCTCTGCCGAGCAGCACCCACACACCCACCAGTTGTGCTAATGCCTGTCCAATAGGCTGCATCAAGAAGACGGAGGAGATCATGGTAGCCCTGGAAGCTGTACTGGACCACTCGGAAGTGATCACCGCACTAAGGGGATATTCCGCTCCAATTCCTTGATTGCAATTGAGATCAGTCGTTGATCATTAAAATTGATACTCGCTATGAGTACTCACCAACTCCCATGACAAAGCGCCACTGCAAATACCGTTAGCCGACGATTATCCACGAAAGACGGAAGATAGGAGCTGCTTACCCAGGTGAACAAGGCCAGGAAGGACATGTCGTTATAGCCGTAACTACTTGTGGCAACGCCTATAGTCGACACTATTACTAAGACAAGCTCGATGCCGTATAATCGAGTGCGTCCAAACCAGTCGGCGAGGAAACCGAAGAGAAGCTGTCCGACCACCGAGCCGAAGAGTGTAAAGAGGTTGATGACAACGCCAGGCCATCTTTGCCCAGGGAAGTAGACATATGAGATGGACGTCAGGATAACATTGCTTGCAAAGAGGTTGTATCTAAGGGTCACTGTTAGAAACAATCGTAGTCGTTGTGCTACGAATGCACAAGGTCATGAGGCTCAATGCGGTTGAAGATCCGCGGCAGATCCCCACACTCTGGTACTACTTACGAATCAGTGAGGAAGCCGGAGGCTGCCACACCCCAAATCCGAAGATTCCAGGAGTTGAGGTCAAGCTCGTAACGCAGCTGGCGTCGATCCTATTGTTTGGGGGAGGCGTGTTAATCGAAGCATTCAGGCTGCCAACCGGGTGAAGGAGGGGCAGACTCACTTGGCGATCTTGCGAGTTGAGCGCAGAACTGTCCGGCCCTAAGAAGCCGCGATTTCGCTTCTCAATGTCGGCATACATGTCGGAGGAAGACATGTTTCCTGTGCTCTAATTAGGACAAGTCCACGGGCATGCCATTGGCATTCTGATGGGTGCCTATCCCATGCGGTAAAACGAAGTGGAAATCCGCGCACTCTCGTTCACTCGGCGTAGATTCCCCTCTGTAGCCCGCGAGCCAGAGCTCGGACGCCTGTGTTTACGGACCTGCGGCAGCGAGATATATCAGAGTAGATGGTCAGAATAAGCACGGCAGAGCCAATTTTAATTGGCAATGCGAGAGTTCCAGACAGGAGGATGGAGGGAGGAAGCATTCAATAAGGATTGTCCGGCATCAAGGTGAAGAGGCAGCCTCCTGGGGTATAGTTATGGTATGGGGTCATGCACTGTATCTTACTTAGTTCACCCAGCTGGATCCCAGACTGCCTTAGCGTCTCCTGGTGGGAGCACCACCCCCAACTCCGACACAAACAGGCTCGGTTCCAATGATGAAAGACCTGGGCATCAGGGTTGAGTAGAGTGGTATGGTGTGTGCCAATGGGTTGCATGCACTGTTCTGGATTCGCGGCAGGGATTCGAGATGATTGTGGCGCCCCTACTGTTCCTACATGGTCCTTGGCGTGATCGCTCCGTTGTGAAGAGTAATCCTACTATGGTAGCTATCGACATGCTAACTCTTCGATGGCTTATCAATACTGCCCGACTTGAATTCGGGAGCTATGAAGCCAAGGCTCTTGGTTGTTACAGATTACATAGGAGTTGTTGCAGCTCGATGCTTTCTACTGCGTATTACCGATACTTACACCACGAGGACGGTCCGGCCCAGAGCCCCAGTCACCACCCGTATCGCTCTAGATCGAGCATCCATGTTTAGCACAGATTCGACTTTGCCTGTCCCGTGTCAGCAGTTGGGCAGAAAGCTCCTTGGGCTGCTTCAAGGTATAGAACCGGTCGCGGAGCAAGCTGTTGTGAGAGACGCCTGTATATCACCCGATCACTATCAGACCGACTTTCTGCTCTGCTCTGCAAGGCAAGGCAAGACAGCACCCGACCATATAGAAGAGACGCTATTGAATATGTTCTGTTGCCACGCGATCCCGCCTGAAGGTTCGGTAGCTGTTAACCGTCCCCGATCTGCCTTGCAGCGCTTCGTACGTGGAAGGAGGTGCATACCGTCGCATACCGGCTGCTTAGACCGACCCGACCGGGCAAGATATGGTATCACTCCTTGTCGTTTGAGTCGTGCCCGTCTTTCAGCTGCGCAGTGCAGTCCAGACCTTACCCCAGCCTAATGATGGTCTAGGCCATGCAAATCCATTGTGACCACAGCTCATCCGGAGCATCCCGGTTGGCAGGTATGATCGGATCCAGAGACACGGTTGCGATTGCGGAGCATTGGGCATATATATTGCAGCAGACACCTGCAGAAGTACCTTCCCCTGATCTGGCACCCGAGGTGAACTGCCGCCTTTGGGAGCGAATGATACAGCGGTTGAAAGGGAGACGGAGATAGATGGGGGTCAAACCCTATCACATCTTCCACCCACTGTGAGAGCAGGGGGTTGCTGTCTCCGCGATTGTCAAGTATCGTAGGATTTTCATCTATCCGACTCCAATTGCTTAGTCACGACAATCTGGCTCGAAGCCCGCGAACCCAGAATCATAACCAATGTGCGCCTTGACAGTTTATTAAAGCCTTGGTGATTTGAATTTTGTCTGTGAGGCCGACCTCATCGAGACAATGCCAGCCGAGGACCCTGCCATGGCCATTGTTATGACGCGGGGAGGCCAGGATGGCATTGATCATATTTTACAAACCAGCGATCTGGATAACCTCCCATTGCATCGAGAACTGCAGGGACTGGCGAGGTGGCAGACTACATTAGTGTAGTCCTTCTTCGAGGTTCCGAAACCTGACACTCGGGATCGTCACGAGGAGGCCATTGGTGGGTATCGCGCCCTGAGCGGCTGCTCTGAGCATGCCCTGCGCACTGTCGGGGAGGGAGTATCCCCAGCTCTGGTCTTCATGCCCCCCGGCGTGGGAGGCTGATTGATGGCTGTAGAAACCGCTGAAGACGTGGAACGGATGTCGTGGGAAGCGGAAGGGGATGGGGCCGCGCTATCGAACTACCCGGGACTAGGGCCATTGGCAGTTGTCATCGCTAACGAGATACTGTGGGGCATCCGCCGCCATCTTTTTTTAGCTGGCATCTCAACGGCCAAATCCCGTTGCTGTATCTGACCATGTGCTTCAAAGCCCTGCGTCTAGTTGCTCAATCCGCCTCGAGGCCAGCGTCCCCCTCAACACCCGCCATCGCAACCAGCTCGGCCCTTGCTGCATGCCCTGCTCCAATCGCGGAATGCGGCCCCCGCTTTTGCCTGTGCCCGCCTGAACTGCTGGACCCGTTGGCGACGGTGGAATCACACACAGGTCGGCCATGAGCCCGCTGAGTCGCGAGCTTCAAGCTCCCGAGAATGCAGCTCGCGCTCGAGGCCTGCATACACAGCACGCACCTCTACAGTCTCTACTACACACGCTGCGTGGGTGAGCAGCAGCTTCTCTCCCCATAGCTTGCCCCTCGTCCAGTTGCCTGGGTCGGAGGTCCAAGCTGAGTGGCCGTCCTGAGGCTATCATCTGGGTATCACCGAATAACGGCCTGCACAAGAGCATCACCGGCTGCTCGGGGCGCATTTGTTCGGCAGCTCCTCGCGCCTGTCGCACGCACGCATTGTATCGTATGTTGGGGAGGACAGCCGAGGAGAGCCTCCACCAGTCCCGTCGCAAGGTCCATCCCAAGCTCCATTGCATCTAAAAGGCAAAGAGCCGCCGTCGCGGCCCCTAGGCCACCCCATAGCTCGAGGAGATTTGCGAACACTTGGTCTCCCGCCAGACATCTAGACCCTCCCATTGCCTGCTCCATCTCTAGCAGAGAAGTCGAAGTCTCCTGTTGCTGATTCTGCTTGTTTGAACCTCTTTCGTTGACCTGCGTACCGTCTTTTGTCTTCCTTCCCTCGCCGGCGGCGGCATCTTGTATTCTTCTGTGAAGCTCCTGGCATACACATGTGGTCGTCGCAGCGCATGCTACCTCCAGCTGGTATCAAGCCAAATTTGCTGACCAGAACGAATATGGGACGCCCGCATGTGATGGTTGGCATACACATCTGCTAGGATACACCATCTACCTACCGCAGTATCTACCTGCTTTAACCTCAAACCCTCGGCGGCGTGCGCGCGCGCACATACTCACAGACACACACACACACA